>NC_079515.1:2529514-2683711 GCF_000801105.2 Raphanus sativus | reverse complement strand
CTCCGTTTCTCTAGATAATGAAGATTTTATAATATTAATTCCACTAATCTATGCAGTATATGAAATTTTAATAAATTAAATTTTAAAAATTAAGAATGATTCCAATATACCATGAAAGATGGTTTAGATTTTAGAATACATTAATTCAAATGTATAAAGTGGTTTCAAATTTTTAAACTAAAGTGAATAGTATAAACTTTAGTATATAGAGGATTTATCGAAAACTCATTATTTTAAAAGGGTTTAACCCAAGGATTTTGGAAAATTTTCAAAAATATGAAAATATGGTTTTAGTGTATAGTTTCATCGAGTACTAACATAAGATGCTGGTCAAAGAGTTTAGAACCTTTGTTGTGACCGTTTCTCTAGATAATGAAGATTTTATAATGCTAATTCCAATAATCTTGGCAGTATATGAAATTTTGGTAAACTAAATATTAAAAAATTAGAATGATTCCTATATACCATGAAAGATGTTATAAAATACATTAATTCAAGTGTAGAATGTGGTTTATAATTTTTAAACTAAAGTGAAGAGTATAAACTTCAGTATATAGAAGATTTATCGAAAATTCATTATTTTAAAAGGGGTTAACCCACGGATTTTCAAAAAAAAATCAAAAATATTAAAATATGGTTTTAATGTATAGTTTCTTAGAACACTGACATAAGATGATGGTCAAAGGGGTTAAGAACCTTTGTTGTCTCCGTTTCTCTAGAGAAAAAATATTTTACATTGGTAATACCCTTAAACTAGGCAGTATATGAAATTTTACCAAACTAAATATTAAAAAATTAGAATGATTCCTATATACGAGTAAAGATAGTTTAGAATACATTAATTCAAATGTAGAATGTGGTTTGAAATTTTTAAACTAAACTGAAGAATATAAACTTCAGGTTATAGAGGATTTACCAAAAATTCATTATTTCAGAAGAGGTTAATCCACGGATTTTGGAAAAAATTCAAAAATATGAAAATCTGGTTTTAGTGTATAGTTTCTTAGAGCACTAACATAAGATGATGGTCAAAGAGGTTTAGAACCATTGTTGTCTTTGTTTCTCTAGATAATAAAGATTTTATAATGGTAATTCCACTAATCTATGCAGTATATGTAATTTTAGTAAACTAAATATTAAAAAATTAGAATGATTCACATATACCATGAAAGATACTTTTGGAATACATTAATTCAAATGTAGAATGTGTTTTGAAATTTTTTTTAACAAAAGTGAAGAGTATAAATTTCAGTATATAGAGTATTTACCGAAAACTCATTATTTTAGAAGGGGTTAACCCACGGATTTTGGAAAATTTCAAAAATATGAAAATCTGGTTTTAGTGTATAGTTTCATCAAGCACTAACATAATATGATGGTCAAAGAGTTTAGAACCTCTGTTGTCTCCGTTTCTGTAGATAATGAAGATTTTATAATGCTAATTTCACTAATCTATGCAATATATTAAATTTTAGTAAACTAAATATTAAAAAATTAGAATGATTCATATATACCATGAAAGATAGTTTAGAATACATTAATTCAAATGTAGAATGTGGTTTGAAAATTTTAAACAAAAGTGAAGAGTATAAGCTTCAGCATATAGAGCATTTACGGAAAACTCATTATATTAGAAAGGATTAACCTCCGGATTTTGGAAAATTTTCAAAAATATGAAAATATGGTTTTAGTGTATAGTTTCATCGAGCACTAACATATGATGATGGTCAAAGAGTTTATAACATTTGTTGTATCTGTTTCTCTAATAAAGTGACTCTGTAAGCTAGAATGAAAAATTATCTTAACTAATTTCAAAATAAATATAAACGATTAATAAACCATGTGCAGAATTGAAAAACATAAGTTCTAATAATAGTGCATTACATAGAAATATTATTCTTTGTATAAAATTACACAACCATTATATTTATTTTTATAAAAAAAATTATTAGTATTTAATATAATTATAAATTAAATTGATAAAATAATCAAATTGATGATATATTATATATTATTTCCATAATTCTACAATTAGTTACCATAATCCATTATTTGAATATTACATGTGTTATATGGTAACTTGTATTAATGAGTTCCAAAATTTCTTATTATTTTAGATCTGAATAAAATATAGAATTAACTAAAATTATCGACCAGTCAAATTATAACAATTTTTAAAAACTTTACATGTGATCGACACATAAACAGAAATCATTTAAGTGATTTTGAAACAAGTATTGGAACCCTTTCAAACAAAACAAACGATTATTGGAACTCATTTAATTTATTAACGGGCCTAAAAGTTCAAGGTCCAGCTGATTACAAGACCAGTGGGCATCAGGTACTTACAGATGCGCCCACGTTGCTGAACAATCAAAATTAACTACGGGGCATTTCTTTTCATCATGCGTGACGTAAGGCTTGGAACATTTGAGACCCGAACCCGATCCAGTTGTGTTAATGAGCGTTATGATGTGTTATAGAGTTATATGGATAACTAGGGGTATTCCGGCGCTACGCACCGGGTTCGGACATATTATTCTTAGATGGGTTGAATTTGTTTCTTTGTTTCATAGTTTCATTTGTTTGTTGTGAGGCCTCGATTCTAATCTGTGTCTGTTGTTCGATTTTATTAGAAATAGGATAAGTTGGCGATATTTGCAACATAGATAATGTATTTGAACATGAAGTAAATTTAGTTGATGTTCTAGATAAAAATGCGTGTGGTCTCTGTGAGTATTTTTAGTTTGGACGTCATGTTAATGCATTTGTGTCTGTCGATGAGTTAAATGGAAACGTTGCAAGGTTTTTTTGTTTGTAGAAGAAACTTGCTATCAGGAGTAAACACAAGTCGGAGGAATAGTTATTCTTTTAGTAATCTGAACACTAAATTTAATTTTTTTTTATCCTCTTGGATAGTGACCATCGGGGCTGTTGTTTTCACTCCAACAATTCTTATGTAAAACACTTGCACGGACGTGTAAAAAAAACTACAAAAAGTATATCTAAAACTCTAATATACATTCTAAAATATTTTTTTCTACTTTTATCGAAAACCAATATTGACATTTACTATGTGTTTTTATTATTTTTGTTAGAAACCATAGACTCATCTAATTTTCCAAGGGAAAAAATTTACTGTTTGTTTTGCTTCTAATTATTATGTATAATAAGGAAATGAAATTGATTACAGTTAAGACATGTTCGTAGTTGGTACTAATATTCATAACATTATAACAATTTAATAGGGGTTTAAAATACTGCCTTGCAATTGAGAAATTAGTAAGGCTGGTTTAAAAACAAAAAACAAAAGACGAACAGAAAACATTGCGATATAGTTCAATGACAACTTTCACTCTGGGAATGAAAGGTAAAAGAAGCAGTTGTGAAACCAGAACTCCAACTTTCACTTCGATCTTCTGGATAGCATCTGAATATGTTGGTGCAAGGAAATTTCAGTAACTGGTTTGGGATGTGCTGTGAATGGGAGTGAGGGCCGATATATATAGATGGAGTTTGAGGCTGTTACAGGGTGAACGAAGAGGTAGATTGGAATCATTATGATTGAAGAATGGATTAATAAAGGGAAAACTGAGAATAAATACCAGAGTTATAGAAGTCTGAGACGTAACGGCCGTTGAAGGAGATGTTAATTTTCTTTGGGATTTCGGCAGCGAAGAGAACGAAGAAGAGGAAGAGGGATCGTAATTCCATCTGCACCTAAAATAATAATGAGAGAGTTGGTTAAATGGGCTAAGCTAGGAAACGCAATAGAAGCCCAATTGGATTTAAGCGTAGACTTGAGAAGCGGTTAATTAGTGAATGAACGACTCGCGATAGATAATGCGTGAAACACACCGATGAGCTATCGTGCCGACACGTGTCGCAGAAAGCCCCACTTTTCTTTGATGTCGTGGATGGCTGAGGTGCCAGAATTGTCAACTTTATATATATAGATAGATAAACATAACATATATGCGTGCTTTGTGAAGAGGAAAAAAAAACATTAAACGTATATATTTAAAATTTGTCATATTTTCCTGTCTAATATAACCTTTGTTTTAGAGAAGGAAATGAGTAAGTTTTGTAATGAAAGGTTTATCGTTGATCACAAGCTTTTGGAGCATCAAAGAAACATTTCAACACGTACAAATTAACAAAAGACCCGGCGACGGTTTAGGATCTTCGGCAGGGGGAAGGAACAAACACATTCGTCAAAAAAACTAGTTTTGTTTGAAATATTCT
The DNA here is from genome assembly GCF_000801105.2 of Raphanus sativus. Taxonomy (NCBI): domain Eukaryota; kingdom Viridiplantae; phylum Streptophyta; class Magnoliopsida; order Brassicales; family Brassicaceae; genus Raphanus; species Raphanus sativus. Next base: position 2,679,466 of record NC_079515.1, on the reverse strand, counting down.
TAGATTGTTTTGTCGGCAAGTAATGCTATCGGATCTGTATTACACTTCAATTTTGTTTCCGCAATACTGTTAAGACATGTTTCACTTAGAGATTCTTCATACCGTTTCACGTAAGCAAAACTCTCATCCTCTACCCACTGATTCCACCCGTTTTTACGGTCCGACACAGAGAAAAAAAAATACTACTTATTTTAATTAATAAAACTTTATTTCCAATTTATCAGAAACTCATTAATAAAATTTATTAAAACAACTATATAAACCCTCCATTACTGTCTGTAATGAGCTCCCCTTTTCCTCTGTTCTTCACTTTTGGAAAATTGCCAACTTTTATTGTCTCTCTCTCTCTCTCTGTCTCTGATCTTGGTTTAATTAAATCACATTTGATTTTAAAGTTCGTTTTAAACCTGAATTTAGATCTTCTTCACCCGGTTTTGTTTTGGTTTCCTCCACAAAGAGTTTGAGCTCAATGGACAACGAGCTGTTTATGAATGTGTCTGAGATGACGTCACTGTCTTCTTCTTCTCCGGCGATGCTGAATTGGGCTTCTTCAATGGAGACTCATCCACTGGAGCAGAGTGTCATCACTCGCAATGTTCCGCGTGATTGCTTTTTCTGGGAAAAGTCAACGGAACAGAGCGTTATCGGATCAGCTCCGACCTCACACGTCTCTCCGCCGTCGGTTTCCAACTTCTCCGGCGGCGGCGGAGGAGCCGGAGAGAATCACGTCATCAGAGAGCTCATAGGTAACTTGGGAAACGTCGGCGATATCCACGGAGCTCCGGCGAGCATCCTTGGAAACAGCTCCGGCTCTCGCTACGCAGCTCCGATGATGAGCTCCTCTCCGCCGTTGGACGCGTTTTCCGGCGATTCGAGGTTCGCAGAGAGAGCCGCGAGGTTTTCGTGTTTTAACGGCAGAGGAAAAACCAACGGACCCGTTGCTGAAACAGCGTCGATCAACGGGGAGCTGACACGTGTCTCGAGCACCTCAGCTCTCAAACCTCCCACCGGCGAGTCGTCAGGTGAATCTTCCCGGAAAAGAAAAGGCAAATCCAAGGAGAATTCTCATTCCTCCACAGTTACCCCATCTCATAATTTACCAAAGGTTCGTTAATTTATTTACAGAAAAAAATGCATAATCCGAATGTTTAAAAATGTTAAATCTTTTTTAAAAAAATGTTTTCAGGAGGTTGAAGAGAAGGAAGATTCTGATTCAAAGAGAAGTAAAAAATCAAAAGAGAATGGAGGAGAGGACACGAAGTCTATTGATCCGTACAAAGACTTCATCCATGTCAGAGCTCGACGAGGCCAAGCCACCGATAGTCACAGTCTCGCTGAACGAGTCAGTAAAAAATATATTTTTTTTCTTACTGATGTAATCAATGTTTTTATTAGTTAGATTAGTCATTTGTTATTTACATTTGAAAAGGTTCGTAGAGAGAAGATAAGCGAGAGAATGAAGCTGCTTCAAGATCTTGTCCCTGGATGCAACAAGGTGAGAGCCAATTTTTTCATTCATTGGTTTAAATTTGATTAATTCGTTTTTAGTTGTGGTGGTTTTAAATTATTTTTTTTTATACAAAAAGGTTACTGGGAAAGCACTAATGTTGGATGAAATTATAAACTATGTCCAATCATTACAACGACAAGTTGAGGTAACTCCACTAGATCATTGGTCCGCTTTAAACTCCTTCCATTATTTCATAATCACTTTTTTATATCACTACACGATTACGAAAACTTTTCTTAATTTTTTTTTAAAATAAATGGCAGTTCTTGTCAATGAAGTTATCGTCAGTGAACACCAGGCTGGACTTTAACATGGACGCTCTCATGTCAAAGGATGTAAGTCACCGTCACAAATTAAATAACGTTTAATAAAGAAATTATAATTGACAATTATTAATAGCAATAATTACTTTGTTAACCGATCGTGTGTGTCTATATTGTTCTGTTGTCTGACAGATATTTCCTTCAAGCAACAATCAGCAAGTACTTCAGTTAGAATCTTCATCAGATATCTTATTGGCTGATCATCATAGTCATACTTTACAACTGAACCCAAATGATCCTTCCATTAACATAATGAACCCTATGGAAACTTCTGAAAGTAGAAGCTTCAATTCTCAGTTACCAACACTTACCCATTTCACTGACTCTATTTCTCAGGTCTTTAATTATTTTAACTTTTTTTTTTGTTTTAACATTTAAATCCTCATATTTCCATTTGCAGCAATCTTGATCCTATTTTATTTTGTTTTCAGTTTTCTACATTTTCTGAAGATGATTTACATAGCATTATTCATATGGGGTTTGCGCAAAACCATATCCGTGAATTGAATCATGTTCATTCAACTAGTTTTCAAGGTTAGAAAGTTAACCAGTATTATTATTCCATTTCGTTTTATTATGAAAGGCTATAATTTGACACGTGAAATTTTGTACAATGCAGGTCCATCAAACCAAGTACCATCACACATGAAAGCTGAACTTTGATCAACCATTATTTGCATTCTCATGTTAGTATTTGAGTTTCAGTTAAATGTGTGGAGGATATAAAGTAAGAAAAGGATTGATGGGTGTACATAACAAGAAGCTTGAATTGGACCACACCATTTACAAATTCGTTTCTGTAATCATCTTCATGTATATCAAACAACATCTTCTTTTTTTGTGTGCCCTTGTTTTGGTTTTATGCTCCGGTTCATTCGTGGGGCTCAATAGCCTCAATTATCTTGTCACCCACTGTTATTAACTTATTATTATCGCATTCTTTTTACGCTTTTTCATGTTTGGGTTTACTATCATTGTAAGTCTTTTAACCCCACTATACAATGGCTATAATTTAATCTAGTTACTTCCACCATAAGAACATGTCCAATGATGGAAACTTTCGAGGAATTCAACTCCTCTATACATGTGACTGGTACTTAGTGGATTTTTATTAAAGTTTGATTTAGTATCCAACCGTGAAAACTAGTTGAATTTTTTCTGTTTATGTACCTTAACAATGAAGTTGATCTAACTAATTGTCTTGTTTTTCTTCAATGTTCATTGGTCTAAGATCTAACAAAAGTTACTGTTTTGATTGGTGTACAGATTTTAACTATAAAACCAAAAAGTTGATATTGTATTTTCTTCCCTTCATTTTAGACTGAATAACATAGCGTGACATCTTTTTAAGCAAAAAAAGAAAAACATAGCTTGACATCTGTATTTGTACAAAACAAAACTATGTGCAATTTCCTCAAGTGTACTGATGATTTATTTCGAACGATTAACATGTAGGGTGTTCAAACGACTAACATATAGGTAGCTAACGTTGATTTTTATATATTACGCAACCTCGTCAATGTCAGATCGCGTTATTTGAAAATTTTGATTTGATCGTTGCTAGTGTTAACCAGCTGTGTAGGGTGTTCTGTCATTTTCTACGTTGTGTGTGTTGTGGCAAGTTCTTCAAATGAAAAGACACGTTAAAAAGTCTAATATGAGTGGTTACGAACTAAAAAAGCCAGTTTTGATTAAATAGAGCTTTTATATAGTGGGATTACGCCGTGATTTCTGGAAACTGTGTGGATCCGATTGTAATTTTCAAATAGAACACAGAACGTCTCTTTCTATTTCACCTACTATAGAAACCAGAACCTTCACACAACAAATCCAAGCACAAAGTGTCAAATCAATAACTTAGTCTTTGAAATTTGATGAACAATGTTTAGTGCAATCATAAGAAATGATGATGATAACACGCAAACAGAATGTTTTTTTTTTTTTGAAACTAACACAAACCGAATGTTCGGACGAACCAGAACGTTCACATACTTATATAGAGGATACCATGATAAATTTTTTGAGTTTCCAACTTAAAACCAATTGGTAATTAGTATAGTGGTCCAAATTTTTTATATATTACTAATGTCCATTTCATATTTCCGATGCAGTATCTTTTCTCCAATGATATCTCAAAAGTTTTGGTCTATTTGTTGCTGATCTCCTACTGAAGATATCGCGAGTTATAATTATTCAACAGAATGGGCCACAATTAATTCTGCGAATGCAAGTCTTAGAACCCTTAAATGTATCATGGACTACTACTTAAACTTATTAAGACAAGGATTTGTAAGTGAACTATGTTTTTGGGGCTACATGTTCGGCCCACACAAATCAACTATAAAACTTTGATCCAGCACAAATGATTCAAGTTTGGGCTGGATAATTCATGTAATTTTCAAAGTTCATCACACAGATTAAAAATATGTTGATGTCAAAAAAAAAAAAGATTAAAAATATGTTAAATTCGACGGCCCAAAAAGATATGTTAAGTTTTCGACGTAAGCATACAGTAAAATGAAACAACATACTTGCAATTTTAGTGGATCTTCACTTCTATGTCACCATTTGAGATAAATATTTTGTTAGATGTTACTTCAGTTTTGTGTCTCCATTTAAAATAATATGAGGTTTGATGTTGCTAAATAGGTGTCGCTAGTAAATATGGTTACATATATGATACATGATTTGTTAACTAATACTTATTGTTTGATACATGATTTATTAAATGATATACTTTTTTGTTAACTGATACATGGTTTGTTAACTGATACATATTGTTTGATTTATAATGTTTGTTCTTAGATCCTTCTTCATCAATATTGATGTCAAGTCTAGGCAATGCTTGTTCTCATTATCAGACTCAAACTCAAAGTTTAAATTTTGTTTTCAGTCACAAAATCTGTTTTATTTTTTCTTTTACCTTTATCAGTTAAGTCCTTTGTTATTCGTTAAGATTCTACATATGTTTTGTGTAGTATAAAATTTTCTTTAACTAAATATGAAAATGAGAAATATCCTGCAAATGTATCAATATGCATTACTGTATTAAGATACTACATGTTTTGATATATTGTTGTATCAAATCAGGTATCATCTAGGAGATCATATACTAAACAATATATTAGTTAACAAACAATTTATTAGAAAATGTATCAGTTAATAAATCATGTATCAGATAACAAATTGTGTATCAGATAACATGAACATTATCCATTAATTTTCTATTTTGTTGTTACGTTATTTATTAATAGTCCGATTATTCATGTATGTTAAGATTGTCATAAAATTATGTTTGCGATATAATAGTTTCAATTCTTGGTTGTAAGCTAAAGAAAACCGCTACCCCATACATTTACAGATAAATGATTTAGTACATGATTTGTGAGTTAATACATTGATTGATAAATAGTTTATTATCTGCTAAATAATTTGTTATGTGGTACATGTATTGTTAGTTAAAGAGAGTTAAGAAGCTAAAAACGTTCTTCTATCTCTAAATTTTAATCACACGAAACTGCACACTTAGAAGTTCACTAAGCTACTATAAATATTTGCACATTATCTTTACAGTTAACCGTTAAATGTCCGGTTGACTCTTATGGTAACCAATGTCCTCATGCAAATGCCACCTAATTGTGTAGTTGCTAAAAAAAATTATTAACCGCTAATACTATATATTTGTAATTTATCCTGACAATATTGCATTATATTAACTATTGCAATAGCTAAAATTATAGTAATGTGCTGGTGCGTCTTACATAAGCCAAATTAAATAAATGTTTCGTTTACTATTTTTTGTAATGAATTAATACAAAGTAGTTTTGTAAAATAATTTTTTTTGAGAAATATTTATTCAAAGATAATTTTTATTGTTTATTTTTTTGTCTCGAAAATAGAGTGAACAAATGGATAGAAACGAGCCAGCTGGCTACTCTACTTAACTGGCGCATTGTTCTACTCTCTGCTGTGACAGAGTACTTACATGTACGTTTCATCATAACACGAAGGCAAAATCGTCAATTCAGGATGTAATAGACATGATCCAGCCCCTTAATGTCACACCATGTACAAATTGCTAATATGGATCTTCTTTATGTATATATACCTAATTATCTCTTGTTTCATTAACTAATACGCAGAACGGTCGATGCTATAATTAGATTTCCTAAAAACAAGTGATTGAACCATGAAACAGGTTCATACTAGAGATCTACTACGACACAAAAGTGTCTTTAACAGAGAATAAATTCTCAGAGAAGAAAAAAGGACAAAAGTACAAAAGCAAGAAGATAAAGAGAGATTCTATGAGAGGGAGGGACACTACAAAGTCGTTTTGATTTCTAATAACTTTGATTGAGATTTGGATATCAGTCTCTGGTTTCCGATCCGTATACATATGTCACATACATAAGTAGATTCCTATATTTTTCATATTATATTGTCATTATTATAATAATAATGATCAATAAACAATGAGATCTAGAGCATAATGTCACGTCACATCATTAAAGCAAGAGAACGTTACTTTTTCGTTTTTCTCAACTTTCATTGAACTTTTACTTCTTTATTACAAGACGACCGTTGAGATTTGTCTAGAATTAAGACACCAATTAACACACAGTCTTGTAGTTCTATGAGTATTTTTATATATCCATAATCTTTTCTCTCCAAACAATCGCCAACTCGTTGAAAGCCCCGAGATTAGTAACAATTTTAATACCACTAGTATTAGACGAATCAACATTAATACACTTTTTAATGAACAACGAGAGATGATTTAAAATCATTTGATAGTAGTTCTTCATTTACCCATCTGGCTAATTACCCAAGTAGCATTAAAATATAAACAAACTACACTAATAAAAACCAAACTAATAAGACATGAATATTAAAAACAGAATGGTAAAAATAAACAATCTTTTTTAGTTATGCACACTTGAAATTTTGTATTTGATCGTTGCTAGTGTTAACCAGCTGTTGTAAGATGATCTATCATTTTCTATGCGTTATGTATTTTGGCAAGTTCTTCATCACAACTAGTCATAACCTCATGTAAATACAGTAGCTACAACTAAAAGAGCTACCAGTCTTCTTTTTTTAATGTAAACGATTTTTATAATACTACATTGTATATAATTAATACACTGCCATTGTAGTACTATCTTATTTAATACTCAAACCCTACCTGGTGGGGAACACGTAAACATTAGCCATTAAATATCTCAACTCTTCTCTTCTCTTGTACTTCGCTCTTACCACAGACGAAGAGGAAGAAGAAGAACACAGCTACCAGCTACTACCATCATGAGTTTTCTACATCTCCTCACTCTGTCTCTTCTCATCTCTGTCTCAGGTAATAACCACCTCTCACTACCTCCATTAATGTCTGCTTAATATCTCCTTCAAAAATGTTGATCCTTTTTTTTCTCACAGGAGCAAAGTTCTCCGGCCGACCAGGAGTGAACTACGGCCAGCTCGGAAACAACCTCCCGTCCCCGTCCGACTCAGTCACCCTCATCAAATCCCTAAACGCGAAAAGCGTCAAGCTTTACGACGCCAACCCATCCATCCTCGCCGCACTGAACTCCACCGACATCGTCGTCTCCATCATGGTCCCAAACGAGCTCCTCGTGAACATAACCAAATCCAAAACCCTCTCCGACGACTGGATCCGCTCCAACGTCCTCCCTTTCTACCCCTCCACCAAGATCCGCTACCTCCTCGTCGGCAACGAGATCCTCTCCTCCCAAGACTCCGAGCTCAAATCCGCCCTCGTCCCGGCAATGCGCAAGATCCAACGCTCGTTGAAGACCCTCGGAGTCAAAAAGGTCAAAGTCGGGACCACCCTCGCCATGGACGTCCTCAACTCCTCGTATCCTCCTTCCTCCGGCGAGTTCCGTCCCGACATCTCCGGTTCGGTTATGAAACCGATGCTCCAGTTCTTGAACCGGACCAAATCGTTTTTATTCGTCGACGTCTACCCGTATTTCCCATGGGCCCAAGATCCGGCCCATATCGATCTCGATTACGCGCTTTTCGAGCCCACCAACGTAACCGTCGTGGATCCCGTCACGAATCTCACCTACCACAACCTCTTCGACCAGATGATCGACGCTTTGGTCTTCGCCATGAAACGCCTCGGGTACCCGGATCTCCGGATCTGGGTCGCGGAAACGGGTTGGCCTAATAACGGAGACTACGACCAGATCGGAGCCAACGTCCACAACGCCGCCACTTACAACCGCAACGTCGTCAAGAAACTCGCCGCCGAGCCGCCGGTAGGTACTCCGGCGAGGCCCGGGAAGGTTCTTCCGGCGTTTATCTTCGCGCTCTACAACGAGAATCAGAAAACGGGTCCGGGTACGGAGCGGCATTTCGGGCTATTGCATCCGAACGGGAGCCAGGTGTACGAGATCGAGCTGTCCGGGAAGACGACGGAGTATAAGGAGGCGTTGCCGGCGCCGGAGAATAACGAGGTGTACAAGGGGAAGATATGGTGCGTTGTGGCGAAAGGAGCGAATTGGACTCAGCTTGGTGATGCGCTGTCGTACGCTTGCTCGCAGGGGAATAATACCTGTGACCCGATTAAACCGGGAGGCACGTGTCACAAACCGGATTTGATGGTTTTGCACGCCAGCTACGCGTTTAGCTCTTATTGGGCCAGCTTTCGGAAGACCGGTGGGACTTGCTACTTCAATGGGCTCGCCACTCAAACCATCAAAGATCCAGGTTAGTCGATTCTTAAAGTCATTAGACAAACTAATTCGTGTCAAATTAGTTCCGGTTATGTTTAAACCGGAGAATGGTTTCGGGTTTGCTAAATTGATCGACTCTCTATTGTTGTTTGACCAGGCTACGGGCGCTGCGAGTTTCCTAGCGTGACATTGTGACGACTTACGAGTTACGACAGTGTTGTGAAGAGAGAGACATAGGAGGAAAGACCGCAAAGTGTTACGGCTTTGATTAGCAGACCGGACACGTGAAACCGCTAGATGTAATGCTTGATTGCTAGAAACTCCAAGATGTTGTTTATTTAATTTGTTCCCCCTCGAATTACAAAAAAACTCATGAGTAATAAATTGGTTTTGTCTGTTAACGTGATGATTCTCTTTTTTTTTTGGGCAACACGTGATGATTCTCTAAAGAATACGATACCAGTACCATTAACTCTTTTCCACTTTGCAATAAAAAGTCAACCCACGAACTTTGTCTTTGCTTTTCACTTTTATACAAAGGTGAAAGGGTAGTATAATCGTAATTGTACGTGCCTTGAGAATTAACAACTTCATATACATGACGAGAACAAACAAAAACAAAGACTAAATCTAACCTTGAAGAAAGTAAATTAAATACCAACGAATAATATGTTAACACAACATATACAAAAAGAATAAAATATGCTAATACAAAGATTGAATGCCAGTTCAAGTCCAAAGTCTTTTATTTTTCTTTAAGTCTGTGACCGGTAACTGTGGGAGTAAAAAGAAAAGTGAAAGGTATATCTAGCGATAATGTATTGGAGTAAAAGTGTTTTCTGCTGAATTACGCTGACATTTAGCCAATCAAGTGGAAAAAGTTTTTCACCCACTAACGCTAAAAAAAGAGAAAACTAGAGTAATATGTTACTCTATAATAATCAAGTGGAAAGTTCTACTCCTGGTTTCACTTTTTTAATTTTCTCCTCTTTCAACCTTTTTTTATCCCACCACTTTACTCCACTATTATCCAATCAAAGCCAAAAAGACAAAAGAAACAGTACTCAGCGTTAATATATATGCAAACCTAAAAGTGAAAAGTTTAGAGTACATTTTTCATGTTATCAAACAGTGGAGAGTAAAGGTAAAGAATGACTTTTTACACGATTAGTAAATTTCCAGCTGAATTGAGAGTAACATACTTTTGCTCCAAAACATTTACTCTTAGCATGTTTATACAGTCCCACTTTAGATTTAGCCAAATCCAAACTCTGTATTTGACATTCATACTCTAAATCTAACATAGCCTTAATAGTCTTGAATCTCAATCACTGTCTTCTCTTCTGTTTCCATATTCGAATCCATTTTTTCTAGTGATGGGCTTTAAACTTTAGAGCAGGTTGTGGACCCAAAGTGACAACAGACGTCAGACAAATAATGTATCAGCTATGACAGGGGCACCACTTATCTTATCAGTTTATTTTTTGCAGGCTTATCTTATCAATTAATAATTCAACAATATCAGGAGTCATGGATCATTCGATACGCTGTTTCCAAGAGAGGAAAATAAATTTTCAGAAAGAGGAGTTCAATGTCTTTGCCTCGAAGAGAGAACAAAAATATTACTTCCTATGTTTCACTTTAAGCTTTGTTTTAAGAAAAAAAATTGTTTCATTTTGAGTAATATTTTCAAGTTTCTATATAAAAAAATATAATTTTTTGTTTTGACCAATTGTATTATGCAATCTGAATTTTTATTAATTAAATTAGTTGTAATCATTGTTGCTTTTAAACAAATAATAAAATCGAATAAAATTTTGAAATTTCTTAATAGATGTATAAAAATCTTAAAATTCACTTATTTTGATACAGAAAAAATATATGTTAACCGAAGAGTACATGTGCAAATGTTACGGGCAGATGGTAAATCAATTTAAATAAATTTATTATAGAAAAACGAGTTATGTTTATCACAACAACGAGTTTTTTTAGTGTGGATGTTAAACAATAACGAGTTGAATCAGTTTAAGTCTACAAGTCCGCAGAATACAAAATTTGCTTCCTTATTTGTACTCAAAGACATGTTTCAAGTGAAATTGAGGTGATTATTGTAAACTTAACTACTTCTAAGACATGACGAAAAGAAACTAGTTCTAAGATACTAAAACAAAGAATCAAAATAGTGCTAAGTATCTTGATGATGACTGTAGTTACGATATGGAATGTATTTTATAAACAAGTTAGGCTTTTAGACAACGCAAAGAGGTCCGTCCCAACCACATAATATTCAAAGACACAAAAACTGACGGGCCATCTTAAATCTGTTTTATATCATTGTCAATAATTGAGATTAGGTGTCAATCTACACCAGAAGACCACTATAACACTATAATCTATGGGTTTACATATAAAAATAATAAGCCACCTAAACAACTATCATGACTCATGAGTATGACTAGGAATCTCGAAGTTTCTTTATGCACTGTTACAATCAGGCAAGTGGGTGCATGCAGTCAATAGAGGATAAACTCGAGAATAAGGTTTTAAATATAAATCGAGTAATACCTTAACAGCCAATAACATGTAGCCACTTGTCAAGTTGGAGATAAGAGAACAGAAGCCAAGCACCGTGAGTCGTGACCGACTTTAAGGAGCCCACAGGAAAAAAAAAGAGAATCAGTTTATTTTGAAAATTGCAAATAGAGAAAGAATATTAAAAAGATACTCTTCTTCTCAAGCCTTATCCAATAAACGCCACTTCTCCCACTAATCCGCTGAAAATCAGTCTTTCTCTCCTTCTTTCTCTCATTCACAATCCGTAACTCTCTCCTTTTACAGTTTCTAGATTTTCTGCTTTGCTCAAATCGCCGACAATGGATAGTACTTGTCTCTCAAGTCAAGCGGCGCTCCCGTTTCTCCCCTCGCGTTTGAGGAGACAGAGCGGCGATGGAGGAGGAGGAGGAGGATTTTCTCTTCCGGCGATGCGGAAGGTTCAGTACAGATCGATGGTCGTGGTTGCGACGGCGGGGCAGAGCCGGTGTGAGCCTGGAAGCAGCCTTAACGCGCCGCTCGAGCTTCGATCGGCGCAGGGGAGGTTTCTGAGAAGCGTCCTGCTCAACAAGAGGCAGCTGTTTCACTACGCTGCTGCTGATGAGCTCAAGCAGCTGGCTGAGGAGCGTGAAGCCGCTTTGGCTCGTATGGCTCTTAGCTCTGGTTCCGATGAAGCTTCCCTCCACAGGTCCGTCAATCTCTTTTTCACTTAATTCTCATCTATTAACTATTCGAAATCTGTTATGCATAAACATATAGTTTTTTGTTGTGTTCTCATACTTTTGACTTGCGAAGCAAGTTTTGTTTTAGGGTTCGTTAGGTCTGGGTTATCTATTTTAACGGTATTTTTCATGTACTGGATTATTACATTCACCGTTGGTTTACTTTTAAGCAGTTTAAAACAGTTTTACTCATCTGTGTTAGTTTCTTGCATGTGTTATGAGCTCTGTCTTCACTTATTGTCTTGTTTCTGCTAAGCTTGACTTTCACCATCTTATACTCTGTTTTATAACTAATCCTAATTAATTTCTCACTAAACCTAATTTCCTGTTTTTTTTTTTTTGTATGGATGGCAGAAGGATAGCTCAACTCAAGGAACGTTACTGCAAAACAGCAGTCCAAGACATTATGTACATGTTAATATTCTACAAATACTCCGAGATACGTGTCCCTCTCGCTCCGAAGCTCTCTAGATGCATCTACAACGGAAGACTCGAGATCTGGCCCACAAAAGACTGGGAGCTAGAGTCGATCCACACCTGCGACGCCCTCGAGCTCATCAAAGAACACGTCAGCACGGTCATCGGGCTACGTGTCAACGCGTGCGTGACCGACAACTGGGCGACGACGCAGATACAGAAGCTCCACCTCAGGGAGGTGTACGCCGCCTCCATCTCGTACGGTTACTTCTTGAAATCCGCCTCCCTCAGGCACCAGCTCGAGTGTTCGTTGTCGGATCTCCGCGGGAGCGGGTACCTGAAAGGTCCCGTCTTTGGATCATCTTTCACGACGGGCACCTCCACCGAGGAGAAGCTGAGGCATTACGTCACGGGGTTCGAACCCGAGACGCTGCGGAGGTGCGCGAGGCCGAGGACGGAGGAAGCGAGGAATCTGATAGAGAAGCAGAGTTTGGCTCTTTTTGGAGCGGAGGAAATTGAGGATGAGACGATTGTGACGTCGTATTCGAGTCTGAAGCGGTTGGTTCTGGAAGCTGTGGCGTTTGGGACGTTTCTGTGGGACACGGAGTTGTATGTAGAGGGAACGTATAAGCTCAAGGAGAATGGGAGTGCAGAAGAGCGAGAAAATAGAAGCATATGAACCAAGCTTCATGATCCTTTGGGTGTGTAGTGTGTGTATATATAGAGAAGAAGTTTCTGCTGAATCTCTCAGGCACTTTTATTTCTTGTATAGCTTTTTTTGCTTAGCTTGAAGTTGTTTTCTACGGTCGAATAAGAATGTGGTCCTTATTAAAGGAAATAAGGAATGTTCAAACTTTTATCGGTTCAGTTGTTATAGTTCACTCTCGTATTTTAAAAACCAAAACACACAATCCGAACCAACCATGTAAATAAAGCCCAAAAAGATGGTATTTTAGGGAGGCTATCTCTGGGCTTTCATATTTAAAGCCCAACGAAGCCCAACTCATTAGACCTATCAAACTCCCATTTCTCATTAGAGTGAATGAATATGTAAACAAAACTGGTCATCTTTTTCAAATCCGTTTCTCTCTCGCCGGGATATTCAGCTCCTCTTATCATCCGCCACCGTCACGTATTTGCCGGTAAAGCATACATCCTTATCTCTCATCTCGCTCTCCTTTCCCTTGGAGGCATTTGAATTTCTTCCCTGCCGCGAATCTCGCGTGATTAGGGTTTAATGAAATCTAACGCCTCTGGTTTTGATTTTGAATAAGGAAGATGCCAGACGTACAATCAACAGTGTTGGAGTTTGTTAACAAGCTCAGAAAACGGTATATAGTATTTCCGTTTCAGCGACTTCGTAAAACCCCTGTGTTAAGAGAGTTTATCAAATTGTTTATACAGTAAGATCGAAGGCTCACAGGCTACAGCCAAATGCACCGTGGAGCTACTCAGGTCAGTGATCTCTCAGCAGCGAGTGCCTCACTCGAACCAAGCTTCAGCTCTCATCGATGCTGTGAAAGCCGTCGGTGAACAACTGGTCGCTGCAAATCCCGTTGGTATGCTCTGATCCCAACTTTCGAAACTTCTATTTTTAAATCAAATCAAACGAATTTAATTTTTTGTTTGGATGTTGATTTGATTATGTAGAGCTTGCGGTGGGGAATGTGGTTAGACGTGTTTTGCATATAATAAGGGAGGAGGATCTCTCTTTAGCTACGGCTGCTATGGCTGGTTTGGACTTGCTTGATGCTAGTGATGACGACGATGATGGAAATGATCATAATTGCAAAGGAGTTGGGTATATGTCTGCGGCGGTTGCTGCTGCAGCTGCAGCTAGGAGTACGCTACGCCCTCCGTCGTTGCAGACGCTTCTCGAGGGTACTCCTGAGTCTGCGGCTGTTCCGTACACTTCTTCATCCGGTGCTGATTCCGAAAGCAAAAGTAAATGTCTCCTTTACGAGTGTTAATTTTTCTTTTCAATAGAAGTTTATGCTGCCTGTTTTAGTTATGGCCTTTGATAAGCCATGAAGAGAAGTGTTATAGTAGGAATAGAATAAAGTTAATTTACCTTCTCTTTGACTATTGAGGTATCTGGTTTCTATTTGGGGAGGTCCAGGCATGGGAAAGTTTAGATAAGAACTCTAGATTACTGATTCTGGTAGTTTTGTTACTGGATTTCTTGTGTTTCTAAAACTGTTTTGGATGAATTATGCTAGAGTATTTATGTGGTCTTATGTGCTTCTTTTAGCTGCGGATAAAAGTTCAATAACAAGGAAGCTGAAGCATGATGTTATTGAAGGAGTCAATCACCTTATCCTCGAGATTGCCGGTTGTCATGAGCAGATCGCTGAGCAAGCTATAGAGCATATACATCAAAAGTACTTTTCTTCTCTATACCATTAATTTTATGTGGCATGCACTAGAAGGAGAACCTAAATGCTCGTTTGTCAGTGATTTGTCCTTGATGATACATTTTTTTTGAAAAAAAAAATCAGTGAGGTGATTCTAACCCTGGGTAGCTCAAGAACAGTACTTGAGTTTCTGTGTGCTGCAAAGGAGAAAAAGAGATCGTTTCGTGTATTTGTTTCCGAAGGTGCTCCAAGGTTTGGTGTCTCCTTTTTCCTACGTTTCATCATTACCATCGTTGGTGTCTGTTTAGCTCAGCTGTATCATCTTATTGCCTTTCTTCAAATTCTACTCTATTATATTCTTAGGTATCAGGGCCATCTCTTAGCAAAAGAATTGGTAGCTAGAGGCCTGCAGACCACTGTGATCACTGACTCTGCAGTGTTTGCTATGATATCTCGAGTGAATATGGTACACGCGCAGTCCTGCCGAGACCTATATTTTCTTGTCGCTGACTTCTAAAAATAGATCTCAAATGATGTGAAAATGCACAGGTTATTATTGGAGCTCATGCAGTGATGGCTAATGGTGGGGTTATAGGACCTGTTGGAGTCAACATGGCTGCCCTGGCTGCAAAAAAGCACGCAGTCCCATTCGTTGTTCTGGCCGGTAGTCACAAGGTATGGTTCCAAGTTGATTATTTTGTTCAAACCAGTGATTGTTCTCATACACCTAAAAACTTGACTTAAGGCTTATATATATGTAAAACAGCTATGTCCACTCTATCCTCACAATCCGGAGGTATTACTCAACGAGCTGAGATCTCCTTCTGAACTACTGGATTTTGGTGAATTCTCTGATTGCCTGGATTTTGGAGCGGGTTCCGGGTCTCCCCTTCTTCAAGTTGTCAACCCTACATTCGATTACGTCCCACCAAACCTTGTTAGTCTATTCATAACAGATACGTAAGTCTCAATATTTATATCTTTTCTCTCTTCTAGTTACTATATCTGTAAGCTTAGGACATTTTGATGGCGCTACTATGTTTTGGTTGTGAAGCTGATGATGGTAGTTCTGGTTTTTTGGTTACAGTGGTGGACACAACCCATCTTACATGTACCGTCTTATTGCCGACTACTACTCTGCTGATGATCTGGTGATGTAGAGAGCAATTAAGGACTAGTTTTTTTGGGGGGGTTATTTGACCACCCAAACGCTCACATGGTTGGTCAATTCGCAATTGGAGGATATATGTACATTGCGCAAAGCGGATGCTCAGTGCTTGGGAAAGGGAAATAGAAAGAGAGCATCTTCTGCGTCTTTGGTTCAGGCCAAGTGTCAACACAACATTTTTCTTACTTTTGTCTTTTGTATTTTTTTTTTTGCCAATTATAAGACTGTTCCAAAGGTGTTTAAGATTGTGAGGCGATGTATTGGTTCGGCGAGATCCAATTTCAATTATTTTAGTGGACTTTCACGTTATTTATATTTCAGCCTTACATAAACTTTTTTGCATGAAAACTGAACATGATTATAACGAAGAGCAGAAGATCGTAATAATGACCTATAGCCATTAAGATCATAATGACCTACAGCTAATATTATGGGGGAGGTAATTCATTGTTCATTATCTATCTGTATTATTATTTGCAAAGTGATTTTTGGCAACGGATCTCTCACGTTAAAAGGTAGACTGATTAATATCATTTATACATTTAATAAATAAACATATAAACTATCCATAAAATAAAAATGAATTTTAATTTTATGATTAGGTAACTGATTAAAATTAATAATGGCAAGAATTATCCAAAATTTTAAAATATATTTTAAAATAAAAAGTAGAGTGATTAATATTGTTTATATCTTTAATAGATAAATATATTAATTACCTAAAAATAAAAAAGAATTTATTTTTTATTACATAAGTAAATAAAATTAATAATGATAAGAATTATCCAAAATTTAAAAGTATATTTTAAAATATAAAATTAGAGTGGTCAATATCACTTATATCCTTAATGAATAAAACATAAATTAACAACAAAATAAAAAAACTAATTTTTTATTAGCTAAATTATTAAAACTAATATTAATAATAATTATCCAAAATCTAAAAATATATATTAAAATAAAACGAACTTATATTAATCATATTATTTTTATTTCAGTCTAATAATAAATGTGTTGATCTGACTATTACTTTTTGTAAGTAAAATTGTTATTATTTATGTTTAAATAGTATAGACGAGCAAAAAATATGTAACATAAACTATAAATAATGGAAAATAAATGGAAAATATAAGCAAAATATAAGTAAAAATAAGTGTATAAAAGTAGTAACAAAATATAAGATTTCAAAATCAAAATATTTTTAATATATTAGTGTTTTCAAAAATTTAATATAATAATAAATATATATATTTTAATAAAATATATAAATTAATAAATATTCGTAAGAAAATTGTGACCGCATATGTATACAACACACCTTACCTAGTGTATCCTTAAAAGCAACTGATCAAAGTTTCTCTTCAAAACCACAATCGTTTCTCAAATTTCTCTGCGGGATTAAGTCAAACTTTGGCTCCACGCGAACGCGACTGTGACCTTGATCTTCAGGCTAAAGCCAAAGAAGAAGGGTTCTCCGCCAAGGAAAGGGAAGACACATGATCCAAGTAAGTATTCTCATTTTATATTTTTCTGTTTTTTGAACACGCGTAAACTTGATGAATGATCATTTTCTGTTTTTTTTTCTGAAGCCGGTGGTCTGGTAGATCCCTTAACTGTGTTTGGAGGACTTCCTGGTGCCCTTCCTCCAACCACTGGAGGAGCTGAGGGAATCACTGGAGGGTACTTCCCAGTCCCAGTCGTCTCAGTTATCGTGGGTTTCGTCATATGTCTTATAAATTGATGATGTTTAACATTGTCTAATGCTCGTTTAAGTTAACTGTAAGTGTTGGTTGGACTTTAACTAATCCTTGAATAAAATACTAAGAAAAAAAAGAAAGCACACCTTTATTCCTTAGCAAATATCTTGATAGTTAGACGTGTTTTGCATATAATAAGGGAGGAGGATCTCTCTTTAGCTACGGCTGCTATGGCTGGTTTGGACTTGCTTGATGCTAGTGATGACGACGATGATGGAAATGATCATAATTGCAAAGGAGTTGGGTATATGTCTGCGGCGGTTATATTGTTAGGTATCAGGGCCATCTATTAGCAAAGGAATTGGTAGCTAGAGGACTGCAGACCACTGTGATCACTGACTCTGCAGTTTTTGCTATGATTTCTCGAGTGAATATGGTACATTTTCAGTCCTGCCCAGATTTATATATTCATGTCGCTTGGCTTCTAAAAATAGATCTCAAATGATGTGATAATACACAGGTTATAATTGGAGCTCATGCAGTGAGCATCATTATCCGTTGTCCTTAATTTAGATCCTTAGCATTCTTTATTATTATTTTTAGACTAAGAAACAATGTTAAGAAACAATAGGAAATGTGTACATTATTGGTAGATACTTCTTATGTTGTCTCTTAGACAACCTCCACACTCTCTCTTCCTCTGCTCCATCAGAACCTCCTCTTCCCTCACAATCAAACTATAAACCACACTCATCCTCGAGCTCGAGTTGCAAACTTCCTTATGAGCTCTCTTACTCTTTACCTCTTCCTTTGTTTTTTTTTGTGTGTACAAGACACAACAAGTGAAAGAACGCAGAAGAAAAGAAACCAACATGTCATTAGCAAATAGCAATAAAATTTTAAACATTCGACCATCTTTCAGCTTTCGACATTGTCTGCAACTAAGCAAATTATTATTTTTCAAAACAGAATATAAAACATCAGCAACAACCTTTATTCTGCAAGTAACACAGAGTAAGTAGCACACGCAGTGTGAGACTTGGGCTGAGCGCATCAGGGAGATCGACGGTAATAGTACCTGCAAGAAAGCAGAAGAAACCAAGTGAGATAAACTTTGTTGATCATTTAGCCTCCACTCTGTAATCTCAGAGATCAAGAAACAAATAACTTACACAAAAAATTGGCATGGCAACATTCAGTGGGTGAATACACAAAGACAAAAAAAATATAGATAGAGGATGTACTCTCTCCAGACCAAGCAGGAACAGCTTGTGCTCTTCCTCAGTCCATGGAACTGTTACAAAAGAACATACAAACTCTGTTTTTTTTTTTCTAGGCCAATGCTCAAACATATCTAATGATTAGAAACAGATTTGGACAGTACCTCGTTTCCTCTCACGATTAGCAGAAACCGGAACAGCGTCATCAGCCGAGGCGTAACAGGAGGATGTTTTGTTCTTGGCTTGTCCATCTCCATCCTCTCCAACGATCTTTAAGGTCTCCTCAGTACTCTCATACTCAGACAAGTTGTTCAAACTCACGCTCTTTCTCATAGGATCAAGCACGACCCTAACACCGAACAGGCATTGTCATGGACGTAACCGGGGTGAACGTAACCGGGGATACACAAGAGGAACCAGACAGTGAGGAGCATAGACGTAGGCATTGTCATGGACTACTCCCTCTCTCTTTTTTTTACACTGAAAAACTTAAGTTTTGGGTATGTATGTATAGTCCTAGTACTCAAATCAAAAACACTAAAGCTTTTAGCTTTTCATCAGAAAGGCTAAACTGATAACGAGGATATATGCCTATGGCAATATTCTGATTGTGACATCAACTAGATCCATTCGATACGATTTCACCGGAAGGATTCTACATCACGATTGATCTAATAGAAAATTCGAAGAAAACTTACCTCACAGAAAGTAATTGACAAGATAAGGGAATCTGAGTGAGAGAGAGAGAGAGATCGCAGGATGGAGGAGGACGACGAAGAACGAAGACACCTCTTCTCTGTTCTCTCAAACGCCTACACGTGTCTAACAAGAGACGCCTGTTTTTGTCCCTAATTAAGGCACGTCCTTCTCTAATTATGTATTTTTTATTTATTTTTAAACCAAAATTACCTTAAGATACGGCTTAAGGAACGCCGATGGCTGCCCTGGCAGCAAAAAAGCACGCAGTCCCATTTGTGGTTCTAGCCGGTAGTCCCAAGGTATGGTTCCAAGTTAATTACTTTGTTCAAATCAGTTATTGTTCTCATACACCTAAAAACTTGACTCAAGGCTTATATATATGTAACAAACAGCTATGTCCACTGTATCCTCACAATCCGGAGGTATTACTAAACGAGCTGAGATCTCCTTCTGAACTGCTGGATTTTGGTGAATTCTCTGATTGCCTGGATTTTGGAGCGGGTTCCGGGTCTCCCCTTCTTCAAGTTGTCAACCCTACATTCGATTACGTCCCACCAAACCTTGTTAGTCTATTCATAACCGATACGTAAGTCTCAATAATTATATCTTTTCTTTCTTCAAGTTACTATCTGTAAGATTACTCCCTTTTTTATGGCGTTACTATGTTTTAGTTGTGAAGTTGATGATGGTAGTTCTGGTTTTGGTCACAGGGGAGGACACAACCCATCTTACATGTACCGTCTTATTGCCGACTACTACTCTGCTGATGATTTGGTGATGTAGAGAGCAACTAAGGATTCGTTTTTTTTGGGGGTTATTTTGACCATACAAGCTCACTTGGTCGGTCAATTCACGTTTGGAGGATATATGTACATTGCGCAAAGCGGATGCTCAATGCTTGTAGAAGAATACAGAAGAGAACATCTTCTCTGCGTCTTTGATATTTGTCAGGTCGAGTGTCGTTTTTTTCGTCACTACAACATTTTTCTTGCTTTTGCCTTTTGTATTTTTTTTTTGCCAATTATAAGAGTTGCAAGGTTTAAGATTGTGTTGGCGCGATACATTGGTTCGGTGCGGTCCAGTTTCAATAAGTTTTATCCCTTTTTTAGACCGGAAGCCCAATGAGAATGGGAAGCCTAATTAACCGTCCTTGATGTGGTGTCTCTATTAAAACAATATCAAGAGGGAAGAAAGATTTGCATAGAGAGAGAGAGAAAGAACTAGGGTTGAGGATATCATGATCCGAAGAAGTCTCCCTCTTTGCAACAAGAGCAAAACCAACGTTGCTGTTCCTTTGGATCTGCAGATCGAGATTCTTAGACGGTTGCCTTCAAAATCCCTAGTTAGGTTTATGCTCGTATGTAAATCATGGCAAGAAATCATCAGCAGCAAGAGTTTCATCAGATTACGATCCTTCTTCACTCAGCCTTTGCGTTTCCTACTCGTTTTTTCCGATAAAGATGAGCAAACGGGACGCCTAAGTTTCAGCTTCTTCTCTTCATCTTCTCTGTCGTCGTCATCAACATCAATAACAACCACTTTCCTATCCAAAATAATTTTCCCTCTCCCTCGAGTCTGGTTCCCTAGTTATTACGTTAACGGTCTGATGAATATGGGTGAGATAATATGCAACCCTTGCACTGGAAGGACCGCATATTTACCAAAGCTTGACGATAATAGAGATACGACACTCGGACGCTTTTTCGGATATGATCCTATCAATAAACAGTACAAAGTACTGTGGGTCCCCCCGGATCTTGCAGGACACGCAACACGTCGGTTTAATCAATATCAGGTATTCACATTGGGAGCTAAACCTAATAAATGGAGATTTATCGATTGCGGCATTCCTCACACAACCTCGTCTAAAGGTCTGTGTATTGATGGAGTTGTGTACTACATGGCGAGAACGGACATTGGATTGACGTGTCTGATGAAATTCGTTTTGAACTCTGAGAAGTTCAATATCTTTGCTAGAGTCTCTGACGAAACGAAAGCTTTGTTTTCAGATTTCAAAAGTTCTAAAACTTTGATAAACTACCATGGAAAAGTAGCCCTAGCCATTTCTCACACTACTAAGCCAGTGCCTTCGATTGATTTGTTCCTTTTCGAAGAAGGAAAACAGGATTACAAAGCGAAGTCTTTCAATAATCTTCCCCCGCTTAATTTACGTACCAAATGTGTTATTAATCATATGGGTGATATTATTTTTGCACCTAGCTATACCAGAGGAGAGGCTAATATTATCTACCACGATTTCGAGGGAGCCAGTTTTAAGATGAAGTTTGATCTTGATGTAAACCAAGATTGTTTTAATGAAGAAAGTTATTTTGTGGGTTACGTAGAGAGTCTCGTGATGATTTAAGCTAGCTAGGGAGAGTTATTATTTCCATCGTTTTTTTTGTGGTCGTATGTTGCCACTACAGTTCATGTCTCTTATATCTCAACACGCTGTTTTCTTTTGGTTGCATTCAGTATTCCTATAGATATTATTATTATTCTATTGAACTCTGAGAAGTTTGGTATCTTTGCTAGAGTATACATCTGAGGAAATGAAAGCTTTGTATTTTCATGAAAACGGTTCTAGAACTTTGATAAACTACCCTGGCAAAGTAGCTATGACATTCGACCTCCTTCCACTCAGTGCCTTCAATTGATTTGTATAGCAATTGTATTCCTGTCTTGAGAAATCCTCACTTGATATAGAAAATTTCCCACTGTTGAAGAATTTACTTGATTAGATTTTGTATAGGGGGTTTAACGATGAATTAGAGAAGTCAGCAGTAGCATCTTAATAAGGACTTGAAATGCTGTCTAAAATCAAATTTGAAGACTTGGTAATTATAAAGAAAACAATTTGAAGACGTAGAAAAACAAGTTTGAAGACTTGAAGTGTTCAAAAGATACATTTTGTTTCCAAAAGTGTTTCTCCTCTCCCTTATCCTCTCGACTCTCTTCTTCATCTTTCAACCGAAATTTCTTTTTTCTCCAGTGACCGGCGCGTGGCGGCTCCGTTAGCGCCACCGCCGGTCCCGTTAGTTTCCCTTGCTCCGGATCTAGTAGATCTCTTGGTTAATTTCGTTTAGGGCTCATTTTTTTAGTCAAGCGGAGGGTGCTGTCTCGAGGAGCTCGCGTCGGGTCACGGTTTCGGTGGAGGTCGTGGGACTATGGTCAAGTCAGCCGCCGCTGAAGCTTGGTGGTTCCTTTTCGGGTCGTTTCTCAGGTCCTTTCCGTTTGTGGATTGAAGTTAAGTTTGGTTTGGTAGCGTTTTGTGTTAGCGGCAAGGTTGGGTTTGTTTGTTGATGTTGGTTTTTATGGTTGCTGTCGTTGTTTTATTTGGTGGGGTAAGCTTAGTTTTCGATTTCTCTACCTTGGGGTTGACAATTGATTTAAGCAGATTGTGTTTCAAGTGGTGGTGGATACAGTGAATGCTTCTCTTCGTTTCCTTGCCGTGAGTGTCTCAGGAAGGTTTCGGTGAGCAAGGCCTCGTTTTTGTGTGGTTTTAGCTGGACTTCTATTTAGGGGTATGTGGGCGTAAGTGCGCTGCATCCATATCCGAAGGTGTGTGGACCGAGAAGTGATCTTTATTAGCGGATTGTGAAGTCTTGAGTTTCTTGGGCGTTATCGTTTGGCGGGCTTGTGCAGCAACGATAAGTCGTGGTGTATTGGGTTCTAGAGGTGGAGGTTATCGGGTGGCGATATGTGATTTGCAGCGATAATTCCCTTTCATTGGCATCTACTAAGTTTTATTATCTGCCGAGTCAATTGCTTCTCATCCTAGTGTAGTTGTTAATCGTTCTTCCTTGGTTTAGATGTGGTTCGAGTTATTATGCTTTTTATGTAAGTCTTAGTCGCCCCTGCGTGGGTATAAGTCGCCCCTGCGTGGGTTCTAGCGGCCGCCTCCTGTGGGCTTTTGAGTCTGGAAAAATGTTTGGTTGTCCGCCAGTTATTGTAGTAAGTCGAGTATCTAATGGAATGAATTTCAATTTGGGAAAAAAAAAAAGAAGACTTGAAGTGTTTGATCAGTAAATAAAAGAAGACTTGAAGTGCACTCTAAATCAGAATTGCACTTAGGATCTGTAGTAACTGAAAAATGGGCTTGGCCCAAATATGTTCTCTAAAAGCCTAAAAAGCCTTTTTCTTGTTTTCCTCTCAGTATAAATACTATTTTGTCATCTTCAGACCAAAGTTTGAAGACTTGAAGTGCACTCTAAATCTATAGTAATTGATAAATGGGCTTGGCCCAAATAGTTTCTTAAAAAGCCTTTTTCTTGTTTTCCTCTCAGCAGTATAAATAGTATTTTGCCATCTTCAGACCGAAGTTTCTGTTTTCTTGGTCGGGGTTCTCGAAAGAGAGAGAGATTCTTCTGTCTTGTTGACGAACAAACCCAAATATACAAATAAACCCGACATTTTCAAAAATAAAAATAAAAAGAGAGACACAAACATTATACACAGAAATAGAAGGTATATTACATACTCATATACCAAGAAGAGTGATGTTTATAGAGAGAGAGAGAGAGAGAGAGAGAGAGAGAGAGAAGAGTGATGTTTCTCACTTTCTTCGGTGTATTCCATCTTCTCTCTCTCCTCCCAGATCTTCCAATTGCTCTTCCTCTCTTGTTCTTGATTGTCAATTTTTAAAAAAAAAATGTTTCAAAGAACACCATTGATTTTCTAGTTTCCAACGAGCTCAAAAGTGAAATTTCGTGTTTTTTATCAAAATTTTGATCCGAACGATACTTAAGAGAGCTAATTTACGTTTTTGTTGAAATCTGGATTTTCCCCAAAAATCTCGTTTTTATTTTACTTCCTCTTCTGCCAATTGCACTTAGCAATCGTCGAGTCTTGTGATTTTTTTTGTTCCGATTGTTTTATTTTAATTCTAGGGTTTGATTGGATCAGATCATTGAATTGGACCCTGACTACTTAGGATCGTCCCTTTGGAGATCAAAGACTTGTCGAAAGAGTATTCGGGATTGGAATTAAAAGTGAATCTGTCGGGATTTTTTGTTTCCCATTCTGTCGGAAAGAGGGTTGTCGGCTGGGCTATAAGGTGCTTTGAGAGCTGTGCTCGTATCTTAAATATTGAGCTTAACTCTAGAAATGAAACCGCTGTTTCTACTGGTGGCTTTGGCAGGTTTCATTTTTTATAGTATCCGTGAATTGGCTAATTGGGTGATGATGGTCAAGTGAGTTTTTTATTGATATGGTTGGCTGGATCGTAGTCTCTGATCTGGTCGGTAAGGTGATACTGGAATAAAGGATCGAGAAAGTGACTTAGAGTGGTTTAAAAGTTATTACCACTTTAGGGAACTTGAGAGGGGAAAAAAGGAAGGTGCCAATGTCTCGTTGCTTCCCATTTCCACCAACAGGATATGAGAAGAAGATTAGAACCGTGGAGGCAGACTCTTTAATAAAGGTTCTTTATGTTTAACTCATAGGATCTTTCATGGTGTTTTCTAAAGTCGTAGTAAATCGTATTTCTCCTGGGATTTAAAAATCTGCAGGAAAAGCAGAAGAAGAAGAAGCACAAAAAGGAGAAGAGGGATAAAGAAAAGAGAGAAGGAAAAGAGAAGAATTATAAAGAAACAAACAGTAAGGAAGGGAAGGAGAGAAAAGAGAGACATAGAGATAGGAAAGACAGAGAAAAGAGCACAACTTCTTCTCAGGAGAACAAGAAAGCTGTTGGTGTTCTGTCCAACACCGTGCAGAATAATGGCAATGAAGAGTCTAAGTTTGTACAGGAGCTGGCGAGAAGGATTAACGATGAAGAAGAAGCTAGAGAGAGTCAAAGTGTGGGGAAGTGTAGTTTCCCCTGTGGAGTTACAGAGAACTTCGCCATGGAGGAAAGGTCTGAAAATGCTGTTCTTCGTCGAGTATCCTCTTGGAGAGATCAGAAAGGAACTGAGATTATGATTCAACCAGTGGAGAAGAAAGAAGACGCAAAAAAGACCGAACTGCAAGAGAAGAGTCACCTCAGGGAGAGTGTGACGAAGGGTGAACCAAAGTTGTTTAATTGTTATGCAGAGAATGGATCTAGGCTAAACAAGATACATAGGCCAGTTGTTGCTTCACCAGTGTCATCCGTAGAGAACGGAAGCAAGTTGGGAGCATGTCAAACGCCTCCGAAACCTGTCACCGAGTTGCAAGGAACAGTGTGTAATCCAAAGGTCAAGGAGCATAGAGTAAACGGTTTCACTGCGATTTCTTCTGTGGAAGTTAAAGAAAACGGTGGAGCATCAGTAAAAAAGCGGCCTCATTCGGATTTAAAGTATTTGGATGAGATACTGAATGTACCAAAAGGGGAGGACTTGCAAGAGGTTGGTGAAGAAGATGAAGAACAAGAGTGGCTATTTGGTCAGTCTGGTGTGGAATTATTATCAAAGAAGCCAAAAACAGATTCTGGTACTTCATTGGATGAGGAGACTCTGCAAGTCTGGAACCAGGCTCTTAGAATAGAATCTGCTGATACTATAGCTCTTCCATATGTTGTTCCATTCTAGTAGATTAGAGTAGTGTTATACCTCTACTACCCTCTTTGAAGAAATTTACGCTCCTCTCAACAAAGCTCAACAGCACTATGACATCAGGTCACGGTTAAAAAGTTCTTCAAGAAGGATAACGAAGTGTTACTACGTGCATATGAATCTCCAAGACCACCACCGGATGCTAATGGTATATCGTGCTGAAGGTTACGGTTACGCTAAGCACCATTTCTGACCGAACCATGATTGACGTTCTATAGCTTCTTGTGGGAACTTTTAGAGCATTACTTCTTGAGGACAACCTATGAACTGTTTCGTTCTTCTTCGAGACCACGACATCGGTTTCAGACTGAGCATTGTGAGGAACAGACTTGGACAGGGTCCCAAGTCAAAGGGCTGTTATCCTTTTTTTCAAATGGCGGCAATGGATCAGTTAATGGTCAAGTCAAAGGGCTGTAACCTTTATTGTTTCTTCCTGCAATACAGTAGAATAAATTTCACTGATATTTTCAGTGGAACACTTGCACGTAACCTGGTCTAAGATTTGAATATATGTTTGAGGATATGTTTTAATAAGATGTTTGTATATATCTTTAGGCGTTTCAGATAATTCGTTCTCTTTACCATAGAATTTCAAAGGATGATGACACTCATAAGATGTCAAATTAGCATCTCATTGCGAAAAATTGATTCAATAGTTAATTAGTTTAATCATATATTTGAAAATCTAAAAGGGATTATCTAATAGAAAAGCTTTAAATGTTAAATTTAGTATGCACGTTAAATTAAAACTTGATTTATTTATAATTTCATATATTGGTAAAATCTTCACGTGTGCATCAAGTGATATAGCTTTTTTTATTGCTATCTGGTGGAAGAACCACTCATTCAAGGTTTGGAATTCCATGAAATCATGAGATTTCACATGTAAGATTGAATCCGGAAGTTATCATGCATAACTGATAGTGAAGGCTTCTCTTATCATTTGGAATGAATCATCCACAATGAACAAATATTGCTTTAAGGCACTAACCTTATGAAAACTACAAATGAAAAGCCATTTGATGGTAAAGTTATTATTTTTGGTAGTGATTTCAGACAGATACCATCAATTATAGAACTAGTTTTTGAATTTAAAATGTCTATACCGTTTTAAATTACAAATGAAAAACCACTTGATGGTAAAGTTATTATTTTGGTAGTGATTTCAGATTAGATACCATCAATTATATAACTAGTTTTTGAATTTAAAATATTTATAACGTTTTTATGGTTGTTGCAAAATGGCAACAATCACTATCAGTTGCAAAAATTACGTTTACGGATGGTAAATGTGAAATTAGCTTGCTCTTAGTGGTGGATCTATTTTTCTACTGTAGCAACACTACTATTACAATATTGGGGGTCTTTTATTTTTCATAAAAAAGATCTCAATTTAATATTTTGCAGCTCATAGTGTGGTTTGGTGAAATTACTTATCAATCAAAGGGGAGATTTCTTCTTTGAATATCACTAAAATCATGCTGTTAAGTGGTTTTTTCATGTTCACCTTGCTGGTTATATTCTTATAGTTTGTACTTTTTATTTTATTCATGAAATACTTTCTAGATTTTTCTATTTTCTATTCATCTTGTTTGTAAACCAAGCTAGCGAGAAGAAGAAACAAATTGGCATTTTCGACAATTTTTTTGTTTAATTTACCAAAATACTAATATAAAATAAATAAATAAATAAATATATATATAAGATAATTTTTTACTGATCACTAAATCTGGTTAAAAATACGCAACGATTAAGGTAATACATATTATAAAACAAACAAAATAGAGCAAACGATGATAAGAATAAGTCTAGCATTCATAGGCAATCTCCATATTCCACCACCAAGAGCAACCTAACCAAAGCATATGACGTAACATAATTAAGCTCCATACCATCTGATTCTCCAAGAATGAAACTTGCATTCAAAGGCAATCTCCATACTTCTCCATGGAATCCACTCTCAATTAGTATAGATCGAGATCAATTTTGTGATTCAGTATTATCTATTTCAGCATGTTTCCCACATACATTTCCTTTCAAGGGAATGTGAGAGAGACCCTTTGGACACCATTTAAAAAAAGCAATACCATATAAAATAATCTTAAAAACTTCTAAATTTGATTTTCTCATTTAGTAAAAGAACAAATTTTATAATAGTAATAACAGTTAAGCTATCGCGAGCACCAAATGCATTTTGCCTACCATATAGTTTTACTTAAGTTGTGGAGAAATATGAAAAACTAAATGGTTGAGTTATTGTGTTTTTCATAACTTTAGTAAACCTTTATGGTAAGGAAGATGCATTTGGTACTGGGGATAGCTTAACAATTATTACTATTATGAAATTTGTTCTTTTACCAAATGAGAAATAAGTTTAGAAGTATTTGTTTATTTTCTATGAAAAATCAATGCATAAAAAAATGCTTGTACACATAAAACACCTCAATGAACGTAGAAACATTTTGTAATTTTAGATCCTAGAAACTTAAGCATAGACTCAATGATATTTAGGATATGGAGAAAGATATCCAAAACCGAAATGGTTTTAAAATTTTGAAACAAAATTCATATTTTATGATAGAGGAAAATCATTAAAAGTAGAATAGGAGTAGGCGTAGATATATGACAATAGAAGAAGAAGATGAAAACTACATAAAACGCACTAAAAATGCTTGGATTATTTTTTTCTTGTTATTACACATTGGAGTGGAGAAGCGTTGTGAAAATCCACGAACTTTGTCAAGGGCAGTCTGTGGTGGATCATCCTACTTCGATTTTCATCTACAGACATGATGGAGTAGCATGCAGTTGTGTATGATAATGTTTACAGTGATTTTCCAAGAATATTTCCGATGATATGGCTGAGTTGGAGAATAAAGTGTCTGGTTTCCTCAAAAGCAAGATTTATTTCATGGAGATGACCTTGAGGAGACTATGTGGAGATTCTAGTTTCCTCTACATCTTTAACGTCCATAATGAGCATGGATTGATGACGAAAGATTTGAATTTGGTGACAGAGCTCACTAAAGAAGAACTGAAGTTGTCTCAGAAAAACTATCTCAACTTCACAACAACACATGTACAACTGTTTTGATTATGTTCATCTCTTGGATGGAGTATGTACACTACCAAATGAGCGAAATTCATATGTTTCTTAGATCTAAGAGGGAAGTTGTGTTGGTTCGAACATCAGAATCGGTGGAAACCTTGATAAAGTAAGTCTGCCAATTTTGTTGTGATAATGATTTTTAGTTTAGTTTCCAAGGAAAATTCCTAATCCCATTTTAATCAGGTATGTTAGGCCGAACCAAATTTCTATTATGTTTGGTGGATTGAGTGTCGATGCTGAGGATATCTCAAGTGAAGATCAATATCTATCAAAGCTCGAAAGAGGAAAACAGTTGAGATCAAGTGTTCAAATGTAAGGGCTCTGCTTTCAAGTTTCAATGTTTTCTTAGAGATGTGTTATAACCTTGAACTAGAAAAATTAGTGTTGTTGTATTTCAGAAATGTGAGATCATGCTGACGTTAATGTTCCACGGTTTGTAGGTCAGACATCGTTTACACAAGCAAGTGATAACCCCGAGTTTACCGACATAGCGGTGGTGGCAAATGAAGGACACACATTAGACCTTCAAAGTCATTCATTAAAGCTCACGGTGCCTGGAAATTGGTGGTGGCAGGAAACAACCCATACTCTCTCTTCAGAGAAGACAAAAAGATCTGTCTTTGAGAGCAAGAAAGGATCGAACCTTTTCTTTTCTTTTCTTTGTCACCATTGTTTTCAAGCTTTTCATTTCATTCTGATTCTCCATTTGTTTTTCATGTATTTGTAGGATTGGGATCGATTTGTAGAGCAGTATTATCTCCTTTTGTATGGTCCAATAGAAGAACTACGGAAGTTATGCGAAGGTGTAAGTCTCAATTTAACTTTCGTGAAGAAAAGTTATGTATTTAAGTTTAGCCTTAGTTATAATTTTTTGAGTGCATTTCTGTTTTCAGTAAATTCCTATGTCAAATTGCTATGTTCAAGGATAGTTCGAATATAAAGAAAACTTACTCTAGAAAACAAGTTTTATAAACCTATATAACTTTTATAGAGAAACATTATCAATTTCAGTCTTTTAGATCTACGAGATTGTTTATTCTAGGAAATCCATGAATTCCTTTTGAAAGACTAATGACTCATATTGCATATTTATTCATTCTCTGTTCAAATCTATCTCTTGTCAATGTAGTTTGGTTATAAATTTCTTGATTAACTGAAACAACAAATTTGTTTAACTTTGATTAGTAATTTTTATTGATTTTTGTAAGTTAATCCTCACTTTTGTTAATGTTTATCCTATTTATCAGTGCCTCTCTACAATCATTTTCCCTAACAAGATCTATCACTATAAAGAGAATACCACGTGTGACATGATATATAGAAGAAGAATCAATAACCAAGAAATAGATTTGATTTTCCTTTGACATATAAACTTCATTTCTTTCTTCTAATATTTGTTAAATCCTTGCTAATTTCATTGTTCTTCTTTCAGTTTCAGGTTGAATTAATCATGTCAAAATCTCATTTATTTATATACAACTATATTTTGATGAAACTTCATCTTTCTAGTTGATGAGTCCTTAAGTAGACGATTATACATCTCCCTTTCAAAATGTATTTGCGTAGGTGTCATCGTTATGGTTTGTACTGACAAAC
Source organism: Raphanus sativus (assembly GCF_000801105.2). NCBI lineage: Eukaryota > Viridiplantae > Streptophyta > Magnoliopsida > Brassicales > Brassicaceae > Raphanus > Raphanus sativus. The sequence continues at coordinate 2,648,873 of NC_079515.1, read as the reverse complement.
TAGTTTCTATTGAGTTGCATTTGTTAATGGTTAATATTTATTTTTGATTAGATTGATAACGGTTAATATGAGATCCTTATATTGAGTTACAAAATTTGAATTCGTCTCTGTTTAAGTTTTTGGATTATTAATTTCGGTTGTTACCAAACAACTATAAATACATACATACATTCTAATTTTAAAGGTTTGCATATGCCTTCAAGGCAGTTGTTGTATGGATCTTGTCAAGAAACGGAGCTCTTGCGTAACTATCATTCCAAGACTGACCCAAAACAGCAATAGTCGCAGCGCTGCTTCCAAACTTCTCAATCCCTCTAGAGATCATACAAGCATGCCCTGCTGCCGCTACTAGAATCACATCCCCACCAGCGAGAGGTGATAGCATCTTAGCTATCTTACCAGTCAACCTCTCTTGCACTTGAAGTTTGAATCCGTCAATATTGCATTTATGTGTCTTAAATCTCTGATGCACCAGTAAAATGCCCAGCACTTATGGATCGGACTACGTCTGACCGAGTGCGGGAGTCGTGGGCGCAAAGAAGATAAACTCGCTATCAAGGTTGATATATAGGGGCTGCCGGAGGCCCCGCAGTGCGGTACGGTATGTCTTTTCGGTTTAGAAAATTTACTTTTTCCATATAAGTATGTATTTCTATAGGAAAAAGGAAATTGGGTTTTTGAAGATGTATAAATATGAGTCTATGGGTTTGTATCAATAATAAGAAATCCTAAACGGATATTTGCCTCAATACGTTTTGTTCTCTGTTCTTCTTCTAACCTAATTCGTGGCCGTTCACAACAGTAAAAGTGTACAATAGACTTCATGAGCCACTTGGGGTTGTAGCGCAATAGTAGCCAATGTGAACAACTCAGTAGAAACTAGAAAGGAATAAAATGGTGTTCACACATTGACCAGAACGGTAAGTTCAGTTCACAGTGCAGCTTCTTTTTCTATTTGACCTCGCTGTTGGCTTTGACACCATTAACGCCGATTAGCTTCATCTCTAGGTTAACTTTTTTTTTTAAAAGTTCATCATCCATTTGAGGAATCTAGAGGGAGTAGCAACGAGCCCTTCCCTTGGCGGATCTTCTCCTGATGACTTCAAAATCGAAACAACAGCAGAAACCATTTCAAGATCTTGTTCAGACGAGGTTTTAACGCTCAGGCACCACTCTTTCACAGAATCGTCGCTCATACACAGACAATTTATTATTGATAATTTCGTAGTCTTTTACAAGAATCAATACCAAAAAAACAATAGAAACATGATATATTTGTCATATAGCAAGTCTAATTTTTATCCCTCCAAATTATGTTTAGCATCTTCTTATCTTCCACTTGGTTTAATATTACGTAACATTAGTTCGATGGCATCAGCCGTTATAATTAAGTCAAATTGTTGTATTACTTTTGAATATGTTTTAAGTTCACTTTAATTAGAATTAATATTGTCTTACCATGTAAATTTGATTATATGGTTCACACGTATAATTTTGCTATGTGACATTCCATAATGATTTTTATCTTATGGTTTTCTTTGGAAAAAAATTATTTATTTATTTTTACTGGACCTAATTGTTTGGATTAGAATATACATTCCAACACAACTATGATATTAATTTAATAATTTATCAATTCTTATTAATAAAAAAAAGTTATCATAAATAAAATATAAATTATTAATTCTAATTATCTTATCCTATTTATATGATTTATTTTCTAATTTAAAAATTCAGATATTACCGAATATTTGGTATTTCCTATTACTGTTGGACTTAAGTTTATATGTTTGTTTATCAATTATTGAAACAAGTTTCTATTTTACCTGTCTGTCATCTATATAAGTTCCTTACACCCAAAATCTTTAAAAGTTCCCAGCTCTTCTCTCTTCATACACACGCAAAAAAAACCCAACTGCTTTCTCTCTGTCATTCACTGACTCGATGAACGCTAAAGCAGTCCGTACGATTATCGGAATAATTGGTACGATCGGCTTCTCCCTTTCGTAGAATCAACACGATTGTATCAACTGTGCGTATATTATTTATTTATACAGGGACGTCGAGTCAGTGTAGTTGTAATAGTAGTGTGAATCTGAAGCTATATATAGACTTTTTCGTGGAACTTTCATGATCGTTAATCCAGTGACGGACCTAAAAAAATGTTTTTTTAGTAATTACCGCCTACATATCATAATACTAAATTAAGAGAAAACAACGACATTACAAAAGTAATATTAATTAAACATGTTTCCTTAACCATAATATATATTGAATATGGATTATTGACATGTATTTATATGTTTGAGTTGAGCTTACTGTAATGTAATGGTGGATCTCTTGGTAAAGCGTCTCTATAATCAATGTTCATCTTTTTTAATCTCGATCATTCGGTTTACATATATACTTAAAATATAGAGAGAGTGAAATAGTTAGCACAATTCAGCGATGGCCGTTTACTGACAACTTTATCCGGCTTGATGCAGGCAATATTTTCTCCTTATCCGTCTCTCTCTCACACATGTAAATCTCTTTTCTTCTCTCTCTTTTCATTCACTGGTTTTCGAGGACTATGTTTTCACAGATATATAAAAGGATTATTATTGTTATTCACAAACATATGCATATACAGGCCAAAGTTTATACAAATTTACAAGGATAAATCAGTGGATGCGGATTTTCAACAACATCGTCATGTAGTGATGGTGGTAAAATGTAGCTTGTGGGTTTTGTATGGTCTCCCACTTGTTCAAAAGGATAGCATTCTCGTCACCACCAGTAATGGCGTCGGGCTTGTAATCGAAGTGATCTACTTGGTTGTATTTTTTATCTACTGTGACAAAGAATCAGAACGTGTAAGTTCCATCATTAATGCTTAAATCTCTTAATCATTATTGTATTAATCCCTAATGTTTATGTTGTTGTTGTTATCTTCAGAAAGATATTACAGGGTTATGTCTTATGGTTGAGATTGGTTTGCTCTTTTTTTTCTATGGGCAAACTCTCTTGTTCCTTGAGAACGTATCGGCAAGACGTAAACTAATCGGTGTTGTTTGCACCGTTTACACCACTATTATGCATGGTTTACTAGCCCTGGTATGAGCTCTCTTTTCTTCCTAATTGATAGATATATAAACTAATCAGTTATGAGTTTTGATTAACTTTTTTCTTGTTTTGTTCAATGTGTGAAACAATAGCAAACAAAGGTTGACGGGGAACAATTTCGCTGTATGTACCTACCGTTTTGGTTCTCATTTGTTAACTTCATCAACGCTGGAATTTGGATTGCTTATTCTGTGATTTACAAGATTGACGTCTACGTTCTTGTAAGTGCCTTCATTTTCTTTGGAAAAATGATTTTCTTATTATCGATTTTCCTTGAGAGATTTTGCTGTTGGTAACGTTTTTTTTCCTTTTTTGGGTTTGTGTATGGGACAGGTAGTCAATGTTGTTGGAGCAGTGGCCTGTGCTATTCATTTAATAATCTTGTGTTGCTCAACAGTTCGACGCTTGTTACTACCCAAGTTACTACCCAAGAGAGTCGTACCAAGTTCCAGCTTCCCCGTTGTTTGAAGTTTCTGCAGCACTACATGCTTCTACATATATGCCCCGTAGTTTTTCTTTTCTTTTCTTTTCTATTTCGCTTGTTTCATCTAAATTTGGTTGGTTCTATTCATAGTCCGGATAAAACAATCGTCATGACCTCAAACTTTAAAAGAAATATATATTATACATAGACTCATCGCCTTAAATTTTTTGATATTTTTCTTATTAAGATTATTTTTACAAATGTTCAGTAACTTGATAACATTCCAAACCATCATTTTCTAAAACAAATTCCAGTAGTAGTACGTGGAATGGCTCACAAGATCTATTATTATGAAGAGAATGACACATCTAACATGATAGATAGAAGAACAATCAATAACCAAGAAATCAAATTACTTCCTTAGTTTTGAGACTTCAAAGTGATTATGATACCAAACAAAGAAAAGAAAACAAACAAACAAACAAACAAGTAAACCCACTCAAAATGGGGAGCTTGCATCTGCTTTCACGCAGCTGATTTTGTCTAGAAACTCAGCTCTTGCTGTACTATCATTGTGAGCCTAACCTTTTTTATGGTTTTAAGAAGAAAAAATAAACAATATAAAGATGCACAACAGCTTCTCTGACCTATAACATTGGCTTCCGTTAGATTTCTCACATCAGCGTTTGCTCTACCAACAACCATAAATGTTAGGTTCGCTGAAAGTAAAATATATAGAACTAACTTACAATGTGTGGTTATTTATCATCATTCCAGGTTTTAAGCAAAAAGAATATTCAAAACATAGACATAAAAAAGCACAATGAAAATATAATAAACAGCATTTCAACCAAAGCATCAGAGTTATCAAAATAGATAATATATACAAATGTATTATTGTAACATTAAAATTTTGAAGGACGTTTAACTGTAATTTTTATATTACAATTTAAAAATTATTTACAATTTAAGTTAACCTAAATATTTTGAATATTCAACCAAATTTATGATTTATTATATAATTTTTAAGTTACTAAGTTTATTCATAGTTTTCTAAACAGATTCCAATAGCAGTACGTAGAATGGCTCACAAGATCTATTATTATAAAGAGAATGGCAAACATGATAGATCGAACAAAAATCAATAACCAAGAAATCGAATTGCTTCCTTAGTTTTGAGACTTCAAAAGAGATTATGATACCAAACAAAACAAAAGACAATAAACAAACAAGTAAACCCACTCAAAATGGGGAGCTTGCATCTACCTTCAACGCAGCTGTTGCGTGGATCTTGTCTAGAAACTCAGCTCTTGCAGAACTATCATTCGAAAACTGACCCAAAACAGCAATAGTAGCAGTGCTGCTTCCAAACTTCTCAATCCCTCTAGAGACCATACAAGAATGTCCTGCTTCCGCTACAACGATCACATCCCCACCAACGAGAGGCGACAGCGTCTCAGCTATCTGACGAGTCATCCTCTCTTGCACTTGAAGCTTGAACCCGTAAAAGTGTACAATAGACTTCATGAGCGATGGCTTGTGGTTGTATCCTTCAGCGCAATAGTAGCCAATGTGAACAACTCCGTAGAAAGGAAGCAAATGATGCTCACACATTGACCAGAACGGTACGTTCAATTCACAGTACATCTTCTTGTTCTTCTTCTCTTTGACCTTGACACCGTTAACATTAACGCCGTTTAGCTTCATCTCAAAGTTAACGTTTTGGAAGTTCATCATCCATTTGAGGAATCTAGAAGGTGTAGCAATGAGTCCCTCCCTTGACGGATCTTCTCCTAATGACTTCAGAATCGAAACAACCGCAGAAACCATCTCAGGGTCTTCTTCTTCGGACGAGGTTTTAACGCTCGGACACCACTCTTTCATCACAGAGCCGTTGGTCCCACGCAAAGCTTGCGTCTTTACGCGTTTGAACTTCAAGAAACTCAAGAACTCACCCCAAAGACTCGACCCTTCATCCTCGAAAACACCAGACCCGGAGGAAACCATAAGCTTCACAAACCCATGGTGGCTTGAGTCAACCTCCAAGCAAGGGAAGTGAACGTGAGAGCACTGGAGAACAACAGCGACGCCAGACGGTTTAACCCAGTGCTGGAGAGCAGAGCATATATCATCAGCCAAACGCTGAGGCTCTTGGAGACGTTTGGCGAAGACATCAGCGACTCTAGAGAACTTGCTCAGCCCCAAAACGCGTTGCTCAGACGGGACGTAACCGACGTGGCACCTGACGTGGAAAGGAAGCAAGCAAGACTCGCAGTAAGAGTAATGATCGAGATCTCGAACCACAACGAGTCCTCCAACACCTCCCGCTTGCCCGACTCCTTCGTCCAAACCTGCTTCTGGAAACAGAGCACTCTGTACAAACTCCTTCACCTTTAGCTTATAACCTAAACAGAGAAGAAACAAATGACTTCAATCAATACTAACCTCTCTGTAGTGTGATGTGAATGTTAGTAAGTAACCTAACCTCTGGTGCCTTCACGAAGGGCCTTGGCGACACGGAAAGGAGTCTTTTTGATGCCTTCTCTGTTGACATCCTCGTGAAGACCTTGCAGGAGAAGCTTCACAGCGTCTTGGATGGCTATAGTCTCTGGTTGGTGCTCGAAAGCAGCGAGCTCGATGAAGCCATTTTTGATTCCAGTTTCAATCTCCAGACTCAAACACCCTTCATCTAATGCTCCCATTGAAGAAGAAGAACAGAGAAACAGAGAGCACCAACCGGATCCAATCGACAAGGAGACAGACAATTAGATGAATCAGCAAATCATGTAAAGGGACGAAAGTTGAGATTTTTAGCAGATGCCCCCAGTAAAATTCAACAACACGAAGAATCGTGTTTGGATCGATGGGAGGATAATACGCGGGTGGGAAGAAACGATGGGTTGCCGTTGATCCAGTTATTATGTGGATTCGCAATTATCGATTTTTTTTTTTTAAAAAGATAGTTTCATGATATTATTATTTAACTTCTCACGTATTCGGAAGCGTAAATAAGAGCATCTTGGACAAAACAAAAAGGAAGTTAATTTTGATAAAAATATCTTGTTCTGTCCTCCGAGATTCTCTGTCTGATCATTCCATTTTTTAAAACTCTTTCACCTAACTCCGGTTTTGTCCTAATTTTATTTTACCATGTTTCTTTTACTTATAGTTAACTGTTTTTGTTTAAGTTTTTTTTTCACATAGTGGATTCTAAATAATTAAATTATCCTGAAATTGAGTATGTATTTTCCTATAACTGGATTTCCTTATGAATCAGATCTCATATTTCAATGTTTTTTCATTAGTATTACTGTAATATTTTCGGTAAAATTATATCTAAAGTGTTTTTAATTTTACTCAACTTTTTAGATCTAAAATAGAATTTAGAGTAAAAGAATTCCAACATATTTATGTTTTTATTTTATAATAAAATAGAAAATAGATTTACTATATAAATATTTTAAATCTTTTATTTTTGTTCATCATTCTATTTCTAACTAATCTGTCACTAGAAAATAATCTAACTCTATTATAAAATTAGTTTATTTTCAAAAAAAATGAACCATTGAAAACTGTCTAAATGATCGTATACTTATTTTTATTTTAATATATCTTTTTCTGTCCTCCAAGATTTTTCTCTGATCATTCTCTTTTTTTCAAAATCTTTCACTTAACTCCTGTTTTCTTTTTTTTTTTTTGAAAAAGAACTCCTGTTTTCTCCTAATTTTATTTTAACATATTTTTTACTTATAGTTAATTGTTTTTTCCTCACCTAGTAGGGTTCTAGTAATTAGAATATCCTGAAATTGGGTCTGTATTTTCATATAACCTGATCTGGTTTCCTTTCGAATCAGATCTTACATTATGTTTTTAATGTTTTTTTCATTAGTATTACTATGACATTTTTCGGTAAACTTACACCTAGTTGATCTAAATGATCGTACACCTAAATATATTGGGTACGTCATACTATCCACTTCATAGCAACAACAGTCATACCAGAATAGTTATAAAAAGCGAAACAAAAAGGGATAGATGCAGCATGATAAAAGCAATACCAGTCAAAATGAAAAGTGTCTCTATCGGAGAAAGGCGAATAAAATCCGAATATGCGCTATTGCTATAAATAGGCAGTATTGTAGTAATATGATCTGATTAGGTTGGGCGTCTAAATCGGAAAACTATCTAGACTCGAATGATTAGCAAAATAAGCATTCAAAAGTGATACATGTCTGAAAATAAATCTATGATATTATAGTTAAAATTTACAAGAACTAAAAAATAGTTTTCAAAAAGAAAAACAAAAAACAAAGTAACCCGAATCCACAAAATAAATGTTGGTTAATGATCAAATGTATAAGAGAAGAGGGTTTGTTATGAAATGAAGTCAAGCATGAGCGAGGAAGTACCTGAGGTATCCATGGGAGAAGAAAGGATGATTGACTAGTGACTTCACAATTATGTTCCTTGGATTTGATATATATATATATATATATATATAGTGAAAGTATTTATTATTTAAATGACATATAAAGAAATTTTACCGAACATATAAAGAAAGGAAGAAGATTTGATTTCGTTGAGATCCTCCTTATAGTATAGAGACAAAGTCGTGTTTAATTAATAATATCATTGTACACGTATACCTATTTCCTGTAAGAGTTCTTCCTATAATAAGAAAAGTATTGTCTATTTGACAAGAATGCATATGTATAGTGTGTTTTATCATTTATGACAAGTTTCATTTACGCATCCCTGTTTAAAAAAAAGTTTCATGTATCCACAAACTTATATATAAAAAGTTCAATATTTGGTTTTCATTAAATATAATTAAGAAAGTTCATACTTCTTTTTTTTTTGAAAATGAAGTTCATACTTCATAATATGGAAAGTCACAACGTGGACAAGTCCATTAATGGTATGAAACCTTTTTGTATTCAAGTGCAAAATATGAGCGATCTTTTTCTTTTATCAACTGGTAGATTAATAACAATGCTCATCGTTATTGTTATCGACTGGTAGATTAATAACAATGGTAGATTTATCAACTGGTAGATTAAGTTGAAAAAAATAACAATACTCATCGTCAGTAAGTGATCGAGCCGTCCAAAAAAACCAAGAGAGAGGAAAGAGAAGTAATTTTTTCTCCTTGGGCTCACCATCTCCACTGATTATACCTTGGTTTCTTGTTCAAAAAGGCCGGCGGCAGTCTCAGCTGTCGATCTCCTCCCCTGTTAGTCGTAGTTCAGGGTACACTACATGAAGACAGTCCATGTCTTTAAAACCACGCTGGGAGAGATTTTCACATGTTTTTGAGAAGTTATATGGCTTCTCCTGGTCGTATACAAGCTCTGAGCTGCCCTCATGCGTGTGTGAGCTCTCCCGAGAAGCTTCTGGTTTTGGTTTCAATGAAGTCTACCTCAGCCTGCAACGGAGTGGATTGTCTGCCCCTCCGTCGTCGGCCGAGAGACTCCTCCTATTTTAGACTCTGCGTAGCCTTCTCCTCGTCACCATTTCTTGTACCTGGAAGCATTTGATAAGGAACTTTTGCTGAACCCTTGTTGCTTTACCGATAGATCAAAATGTCGTTCTTTTGACCAATCTTGTAATCTAAATTATATGTTTAGGGGTTGTTTTTTTGGCCTTTCATCTGAATGGCTTAGTTGCAAATGAGATTGCAATTCCTTGTAATCAAACGTTCATTACCATATTAATGATATTTGCATTCTTAGCCAAAAAAAAGAACTGGTAGATTAATTAAAGATTCAGCAAAGTTACAAATACAATGCCCCCGGTTAGATTAACGATTCAGCAAAGTTACAACGCCCTAGAATCTAAACCAAAACCCGAATGTAATCTGAGAAACAAAGACACACATTTTTAAAAAAGTTTTCATTACTTTTATTGTTTGTATTTATTACATTATTATTTGATCATATTGTGATGAATCAGGTTCAACTAACTATAATTATTGTGGAACAACTATTTAAACAACTCCACAAACAACAAACCCTTTCACTCATATACCAAAAAAAGAACATTTCACATGCACATATCTATAGTTATTAGGAACCTTCACTTCATTTCTATATACTCTCTCTATAATAATATTTAAATAAAAATTTATTTCCATATTTATTGTCAAATATAAATTACTATTTTTTTCTATACCTAGTGAGAAGAAATACTATTATTTATATTTAAAATAAGAAAATGACAATATTATGTTAGAGGCATGGATTTAAATAGATTCCACCTCAATATAATCTTAGTTATGGATGGTGTACGAAAAACATTTAACTATTAGGCCAAGATCTTTCCACAATAGTTCTTATTGTTTGAGAATATAAATAAGGAACACCAAGAAATGCATTTTGGACATAATTTTAAGTATGATCAGATATATTCTAGTGACATGTTCTTCCTGCAACAATGTTCGCTGATTTTGTTTGAAACACAAAACCCAAAAACATACTTGTATCGGTGGTCAAAATCTAGCTGTTTCGAAATAACATGTGTTCTGTATTCGTATCTTTTTTTTCTTTTTCTGTTTCGGTGCTGCACCAACTTGTTGAGAACTTTGATTGTTTGTTTGACAACATGTAGAGCTGATTAAAATGTATATTATCTTTTCCTTAATTATTGATTGGATCGGAATACTATATAGATCGTTAACGAAGATCACATACAGAGAAAACAAAGATGATGACATTGATAAGTTTTGAAAGGAATCAAAGTAAAAAATGCATTCCCGCTCAACAACCAAAATTTGTATTTTCGTCTATATAAATTAGGTGGAAGAGTTTAAAATGAGAAAGTAGTGTTACCTGTCTTTTTCAAAAAAAAAAAGTAGTGTTACCTACCACACATCAGAATATTGTTGGAAAAGTGTATCATTGTGTATACTATACGATGATGATTTTCATGGGAGATTATCACTGTTTCACTTGGAGCTCAAGATAGTGGGACTTTTCTTAAACATTAACCGGCCACGTGTCTAACTAAACTCGATATCGCGCTCGAGATTCGCGTAGGAAGAGACAAGAAAGACGAACGTCTCCACGTCAACTTCAGCAGAAGTACACCTCAGATGCATGTTTCACGTGTTACACGTCGTAGTCTGAGATTGTGGGGGTTAATAAAGTTTTCTTAAACCTTTTCCCTAACTAATAATAGATCAATCATATACGTGTAACCGAGCCCACCCATGTCCACTATCGTCACCGGGTGGGCACAAAGTGCAGGATGATCAGAGCAGAGCATTTAAAGAGGTTACTTACGGCGTAGGTTTTGGGTTTGAGCTTCAGTGAAGACCCACAAGATTTTTAGCCATGTAGCCCAAATAATATTGAGCCGGATCAACAAGTTATTTGCCATAAAGCCCAACATAAAGAAGACAGGTGGTATTGAAGTTGGAAACAAACACAAACTTGTGTAAAAATTGCAATGGACTTAGGACTTAACTCATTGGATTCAATCTTTATCTACTGAAGCAATAATTCCACAACTTCTGGATCAAATGAGTTCACGTGGAGACGAAGCAAGGTGAAGGTAGAAGTGACTGTTGGGTTATCAAAGGTAAGCACCTCTTTCTAGTTGGCTTCAGAATTACGTTACCGGGAACAGATAAGTCATTGGAGGATACATTGGAGGAACACAGCTTCTATTTCAAGAAGGGAAGGAATATGTGTTAATCATTCTTGTCACTATGAGCAAGTAACAGACGAAAATAAAAAGTTCCAGAAAAGACAGAGAAGCATCAGGAGTACCAAGAACAAAATCAACACTGAACCTCTAGTTATGTAATACTTATTCTGTGGAAGTTATAGAAATTAATTTTAGAATCCATCAATGAACTGCGAATTTTTTTCTCAAGGTGAATTGGACATCTTTAATTTGACATATAAGAAACTGGATATGATCAAAAGCTAATTAAGTAAAGATGAAGAATTCAAACTGAAAATGTTTTTAGAACATAGAAACGTAACATCGAAACACAAGGACAAATCTTATTCATTCATCACAGGCTTGTTGTCGCTGGCTTTGGGCTTCTGTTCTCTTGGCTTGTCCTCGCCTCTCCTAGTTTACATACAAAAACACACGATGAAGTCAATAAGGTATAAATTGACATAGCTAACATTTAACATCTTCTAACCTAGAAACAAAAATTGGCTCATCATCACATTCTTTTTGGATCAGACAAAGAGACAAAAAGTGTTTGTACCTTTTGTCGGTAGAGAACTTGGAGCTCAGGAAAGATCTGAAGAGAACGGAGTTGACATCGTAAATCATCTTTTCGATCAAATCTCTGGTAACTTCCCAACTCAGATTGGCTGCAAATAGAAATGACGGTAACCCTAGAGTTCCCACGTTCAACCATTTTATATTGTCGGCTCACCTTGACCATCTTCTTGATGGGCCTAGTTTGGGCCATTTTATTTCATTTTATTTATGGGCCTATTCTGGCCCAAACACCTTTTTCCATTTAAAATAGCATTAATTTTTTTTTTTGATAGGATTAGTTTTGTGGCCGTTTTAACTCTTAAATGTCAAAGATAACGTAATCAACGATATGATAGAAAAGCTTAAGGCAACCCCGTTTGTACACTCAGTTCGTGGGAGAAATCAAAAGATATTTAATAACAATAATCCACCGCATAGCAGAACAGAAACAAGCACAATCATGTTGGTGATTACAGTGTTCATGAGAGTAGGGAGACAAGGGATACAAATTCTAGCGTAACTCTTCCTTTGGATCTAGTGTTGATTACGAAATGTTCCGGGTATTTTCTCAGCAGCATCAGCAAACCGTACCACGGTTTACCGTTTGCTTCAGGGATTGCCCAGTCTTCTTGTGCCAGATACCTTCTTACTCGACTGTGATGCCATATGTTTCCATACTTCTTTAATATCTGTCACAAACAGACCAAGCAACCATTATATTGAATCACAAAGATAATTGGTTTATGAAACAGGATGAAACACTTCAACGGGCTATGTGGACCAACTTGTCGATTAAGTAATATACTAGATCTTGACCCGTGCGACCGCACGGGTATTAATTTTCTGTTTTAATTTTTATTTATTTATACTAAATGATGTATTTGTAATACTTGATCGTTTTATATTGACTACGTTAGGGATGTGTATTTGGATACCCACTGATTCCGTTAAAATCCATTTGAGTTTGAGTATCTAGAGTTTAAAGATTTCAGCAACATTCAAATATTTATAAATTTTGGTTTCGGTTTGATTCGGATATTTCCGGGTTCGGTTCGAATACAAATAACCCGTTTGAATTATTTTAAAATTTTCAAAATTTATATATATTTTAAATTTCTCAAAACATATAAATTTGAGTAATGTAAGCCAAAATATCTAAATTAAAAATTAAAAAACAGGTTGAACTTCAATATTTGGATGAAGAATAAATATATATGTTAAATATTTTTGGTGTTTGATTATTGTTTATCTACTTTATATGTTTACTTTTGACTATTTTTTATATTTTCAAATAGTTTAGACAACTTTAAGTTGACAAAAAATAACAACTTTAAAATATCATTAATTGTTGAAGAATAAAAAGACAAAATACATTAATCTAACTAAAAAGACAAACATTAAAATAGGAAAGAAAAAAAAAACACATTAATCTAACTGAAAAAGACAAACATTAAAATAGGAAAGAAAAAGAAACACATTAATATAACTAAAAAAGACAAGCATTAAAATAGGGAACTCAATTTAATTCTCAGTGGCATAGAAGTGTAGTTAAATTTGAAAACTAAGGGTATTTTTATATGTGTACTTCTGTTTTAATAAGATAGATGTATACTTTCTAAGGGTCGTACAAAAGTTCGTTATGCCGTTAAGTTGGAAAACAGGTAAGAACCTAGACCCACAAATCTACATGGAGACCATACAAGCATAGCTTCAACGGATTAATGCAGCTACTAATATAGCCAGACCGATTCGAAGCTAGCATTTCTAAGGATAGATATTCCAATGAACTTGTACACGTTGTTATAGACCTAATAACATGAAAGAAAATTGGTGTTTTCCGACAGTAGAAAAATTCGTGCTAGGTTCTGTACGAAAACAAGGCAGGAAAAATAATAAGTAGAAAGAAAACTAACCACCGAGTGAAGTTTCTCCATAGGCATCCAATCTCCAGGACCGCACAAATCAGAGAGCACAGTGGCAACAGATGACACAACATCCTTCTCCTCCAGCTGCAAAACTTGCAGATCATCAGCTTCACGATCTATCTTTGTTCTCCCTTCTCTCTTCTTCTCTGCACACATTAAGCAGATACAACATCATGGCGTCACTATCAACCAAAAGCATCATCTAATCAGTAAAGATTTGGTTATACCAGTGGAAGCATATTCATCATGTCCATCTCTCCTAGCTTTCTTCCCACTCCCCCTAACATCCTCCTCCTCTTCATCATCCTCCTCATAAAACTCTCTACTCCTCCCACTCTTCTTACCCGACCCGGAACCCCCACCCGAATGATAACTCTGGTACGGAACAACCCCACCGGAGACATGATGATGCCTAGGACCCAACGGCCCACCCAAAATACTCCGAACCGGCAACAGGAAGTAAAACTCCTTATCCCCAATCTGCAACAGATCCTGCGAGTCGAGCTTGACGTTAGGGTTCCCTGGGAGATGCAGCACGCCCTCGACGAAGCACCCGTTCTTCCCGAGGACCTCGAGGGAGAACCTCCGCCGCGTGAAGTCGTAGAATATCCGGGCGTGGTTGCGGGAGATGTTCATCCCGCCGCCGAGGGAGGAGAGATCGACGTCGACGGTCGATTTCTTGGAGTTGCGCCCGAGCATGATGGAGTAGGACTGCATGTAGTACTCGAAATCCTCGCCTTGGAGCTTCGCGAACCCGACCTCTACGTCGCTGCCTCCTCCTCCTCCTACGGCGGAAGCCATGGCCTTGTGAAAGTCTCCGGTGATTTTGATTCGATTCGAGCGACGGAGGGATCGAGAGAGAGAGGGACGGGAGTGTCGAATTTAGGGTTTGCGAATCGTGTGATAGTGTTCTGAAACTGGGAGTGATCTGTTTGGGGAAATGGTTTAGCTTATCCAGCGTCCAGGTTAGCGTAAAAGCTTCTTTAGGCTAAATGACTATTATACCCTTGAGTTATGGGCCTTATGGCTCTGTTAATAAACTGTGTTTAAACATTGTAATGGGCCTTAGTGCTCCGTTAAGTTCAAGTTATAAGTTTTTTGATAGAAAAAGTATTTTTTTTTAATTTCTCGCTAATTATAGAAAATCCAGAAGTCCTAGAGAAAGCGATTTATTAATGCAAATTACAGAAAAAAACGTAAAAGAGATCTTTAACATGATGCAAATACATCTAATCAGAAGATCTTCTTATGACGGCTCGAATGATGCAGTTAAACGTAGATCATCATAAAACAAGTAGTATTACCGGTTGTCGAATCGTCTATATAATCTTTTCATAATTTTAATATTATAATAAATCATTATTAAAAAATTTGAAGTTGGAATAAGTTGTAATTTACAAAAAAAGCTAATCATAACAAAAGTTGTAAGTTTTAGTTGTGAATTTACAAAAAAAAAGGCTAATCATAAAAAAGAATTACAAATAGTTTGTAATATTAAGTTGGTCTTGTTTATATGTAAGTTGTGAAACCAACTACTTGTGTATAAAAATTGGCTAATCATAATAAGCAAAAGGTTCATCCATGTTCACCACATGGAACAAGATCCTCCAAGACACAACCTGTCACACTAGACTTTTCCTCTGTTTGCTTCTTCTTACAAAGTGCACACTTGAACCCCAAAAAAAACAAAACATTTTTCCAATATTTTATACATGTCTAAATAGAAAGAAAAATAAAAATATAAAAAAGTAAGAAGAGAACAAGTCCAGCTTAAAGAAGCTCATCTCTTTACTCATTTCACGATTCTCCCGTCTCGTGTGTTCTCTCTCACACTTGTTCTTTCGAGTTTCCTTCTCTTCTCTTCTTTGGTCTTTCACCAAAAGACCAAAAGTTGATGTTTTTACAGCCTAAACAGAGACAGCCACATACATGTGTTATGTCCCCATAATCCCATTATTACTACTAACTCATCACTAGTTCACACTTCTCTCCTAAAATTTCAATCTTTTTCCAGATCCAACACAAACCCATCTCAGACAGATAGAGAGAATCAAGAGCTAAGAGATAGAGAGAGGGAATGGGAGTGATATTGGACTCTTGGTGCTTCTGCAAAGGAGTAAGCAAAAGCGAGAAGATGAAAGGTTCAATTTTCTCCGGCAAAGCCCCGGCGATGGCTCGAATCTCTGTCTCCGGACCAAACGGTGTTACTTCCGGAACAGGATTCCTCATTCACCGGAATCTCCTCCTCACCACTCACCTCAATCTCCCTTCCGTCTCCGCCACCGAAACCGCCGAGGTCCGCCTCCAGAACGGCGTCGCCGCCGCTCTCTTCCCTCACAGGTCCCCACATAACTCTCTCTTTCTCCTGTATTGTCGGTTGAAACTTTTTTAAACCAATGCGATTATAAAAAATGGGCTCTAATTTCATAATTTTGAAATAAAGGTGAAACCTTTATACTGTTTAGTTATGTTTATATGATAATGATTCTTGATCTAATATCTAAATTTAGTAACTTTTAGCTTCACCTTGTGGTTAATTATTGAATAATCCTTGCAAGTTTCTCTTCATTTGTTCATTGTTTGTCTAAAAATGCAATTTCTTATTTTGAAATAAAGGTGAAACCTTTATACTGTAAATTATGTTTCATATGATAAGGATTCTTGATCTGTTATCTAATTATAGTAAGTTTTAACTTCACCTTGTAACCAATTAACCTTGCAAGTTTCTCTGCATTTGTTCATTGATTATATAAAAAATGCAATTCATATTTTGAAATAAAGGTGAAACCTTTATACTGTAATTATGTTTATATTATACTGATTCTTGATATATTATCTATATATAGTAAGTTTGGCCAATGGTTTTATTTGGTGGCTCACTTGCAGGTTTTTCATCACAAGTTCTGTTATTGATCTCACCATAGTTGGTGTGGACCTTGTTGATGGTGGGGACTCAAATTCTCAGAGTCAAACCCAACAACAGCCACATTACCTGAAGACATGTTCTAAGCCAAACCTGGAGTTGGGAAGTGTAGTGTACCTTTTAGGGTACGCTGCTCAGAACGAGCTCACGATTGGTGAAGGGAAGTTAGTGGTAGCTACAGACAGTCTCATCAAACTATCTACCGATGAAATGATATGGAGTCCTGGATCAGCTGGGTTTGATGTTCAAGGGAATCTCGCATTCATGATATGCGATCCGAGGAAGCTAGCCACATCACCAGCCTCGACGTCCACATCTTCTTCTTCATCGTTGAAGAAAGATAATAGCAAGACGCTGATGATGATGCAGTTTGGTATACCTATGCCTGTGATATGTGACTGGCTAAATCAGCACTGGGAAGGTAGTTTGGATGAACATACGAGTAAGCCTAAGTTGCCTCTCATCAGGTTAATGTCTTCTGGTCAGAAGAGTGAGCGTTCTTGTGCTTCGTTCACCATGCGTCCTGTCTTCAAGCCGACAGACTCTGCTGATGCTGGAACACCATCTTCATCTAACGCTAGAGATCAAACTCAAACTCATCAAGGCTCAGAGAAGGAAGGAGAAGAAGAAGAAACTTCAAAGAACAATCCACAGACTCATGCACAGGGCATCCCAACCCCTGAGATATATGAATCGCCAAAGCTGACTTCAAGCCCTTTAAGAAAGGAGTCTGGTGGTCAAGTCCATCTTTTGGATATCAACTTCCCGCCACGTGTACCTAAAGTCCCAACCTTTCTCCCTCAGCTCAACTACCCACAGAGTAATCATGTTGTGGTGGAAGAGGAGGCTGAGATTGCATCCGAGGGATCAGACGCGCAGATTGCTTCAACAGGCTCGGTGAACGGGGCTCTCAGTGAGGTCATCTCGAGCTCACCGCCACCAGAGGCTCACTATGTTTACAACAACCATGGATACAGCAGCGAGGAGGAGACAATGTACTCTGCAGAAACAGCAGAGAGCCGAAACTATCCAACACCTCCAGCGAAAAGCAAGTTTCATCATCATCATCATGATGAGAGAATTGGAAGGAGCCAGAGCTGTGTGAGCTCCTCCAGCAGATGGGGAACGCCTCAGAAGAGTCTGAGCGGTAGAAGAGCAATGCTGGAGAAACAGAGAAGCTTCGTCCATGGGAATAAGATGTTGCATTCACAAGGAGGAGCAACCTCGCAGCAGAGGAGTAATGACTATTACAGCCCAACGGTGTCATCAATCATGAAGAAAAGGATTAATAATAATAGTTCAGAGAAACCGGTTTTTAAACCGGTACCTAGACCTAGAGCTGCTAGTCCTTCTTCCCAGAGATGGATGTTCTGAGCCAAAACATCATCATAAGAAAAAGAGAGAGACATCTCTGTTTAAAATTTTGATGTCTTGCAATTTCTTGTACTACTAATTTGATTTCAAACTCTTGTGCAGACATATTGAAGAGACGTTACAAATAGAAAACATACAATCTTGCATTCTTTTTCTACTAGTTCAAAAAAAAAAGCTTTTTGTTTTTGCTATCAGATCGATCATAAGGCTGCTTGTGTCCTCAAGTCCATGGAAGAACAATCCAACGAGAATGTCCCCAAATAAATATCACTATTCACTAACGGCTATGCTAGGAAATCAACAAACAAGGCCATGATTTAACGATGTGTTCTTTGAGCTACACAGTCAAATGATTTCATGAGAATGCCACCTTAAGAACAAACTTATCAACATATAGATTAAAACTGTGAACCAAAGGAGCAATATGGATATGCCATTCACTGCCTTCTAGCTCTTACTATTAATTAGCTTATACTGAAAACATCTATCCTATTAAAAGTGAAGTACAAATGGAAAATAACCCTTGATTTGTCTTAGTATTTACCAACTTTTGCCATTCCCTTTAATAATAACTATCCAATTAAAATTATCATTAATTATCTATCTACCTAAATATTCTCTAACCATATAAGAAATGAATTTTTTCAGCAAAAAAAAAGACTTTAAATATGGTAAACGTGAATCGCTTTTGACTAACCATAATTATTTATAATTTTTAAACAGTTTTATCAATTAAAAATATATAAAAGAAATAATATCAATTATTAAATATTTTAAAGTTACAAAACAGCATAATATACTAATAATACATTTAACTATATATCAATTTAAATATTTGTAAGGTGATCACCTATTTAATTTATTTTAATTTTGTCTCAGAACATCATAATATATTAATAATATATTTAACTCAACATAATATATTTACCAGTGTTTTGAAAATCGGACCGGACATCCACTCGAAATTATAGTTGAATCAATGGTGGAACCGGTCCAACCAGTTTTTAAAAATGTGTGGGAATCTATGTATATTTTACCTATATTATTAAAACTAAGTACAAATTAGATTTGTTTGAACATATGTATAGTAGAATTAAAAATAAGTTTGTTTGGAAACATGGATAACAATTTTTTTTAAAAAAGTTTGTTTGAAAACATGGATAGCAAGTTAAAAAAAGTTTTATTTGGAAACATGGATAACGGTTTAAAAAGAAATGTTTGCTTAGAAACATGGATAGTTATTTTTTAAAATAGTTTTATTCAGAAATGTGGATAACATTTTCCAAAAGATGTTGGTTTAAAAACTCGATAGCAGTATATTAAAATGAATAGTAATTAGCTTATGTTACTAAGAATAATTGAAAGTTCATTATATTATCAGAAACTATCTATCTCACACTATTTTAAAATCCACGGGTCCATATAATTACTTAAAAACGTTTTTCTCTAAAATCATCACAAACAAAATTTAAACTTTATGTACATATTTCAAATCAAAATAATTATTTAAAATTTATTTATATCAAAAATTGATTCAAAATATACGTATATTCAAAATTTTATTTTAACTAAAATATTTTCCAATAACTATTATTAAAAAATGTTTTCAATATATATAAGAAAAATACAATACAAAGTTCATATACCAACTTAAATTCTGGCTTTTATTTTTCACATTACGTGTTAAAAGTATAATATATGTGATTATCTATATGATGCTACGTACAAAATACTATTAATTATATGATTACTTATATGACGATACATATAAAATACGATTAACTATATGATGGCACATATATGATGTATAATAGTGGCTGAGGATGGTTGTTCGGGTACCAATTCAGGTTCGATTCAGATCAATTTGAGTTTCGGGTTTCTGAGGTCAAAAATTCAAGTCTCATTCGAATATTTCTAAATTTTGGTCTGAGTTCGATTTTGATCTTTGAGGTTTAGTCCGGGTTCGGATAACCCATTTAATTATTTTTTAAGTTCATTAAATACTTTGATTTTCTCAAAATCTACAAACAAAATAATTTATTACATATAAAATCTAATAAAAAATGTTAGAATACCTAAACTTAACATATAAATTTGTTTGTTTTAAATATTTGGATCGAGAATCAATAATTTTTCAAGTATTTTGGTATTTTAAGTATACTTTAACTATTTTAGATATTTACTTTTGACTATTTGTATATATTTTCAAGTATTTAAACCAACTTTAAAATATCGTATTATGGATAAAATATATTTCAGATACATTCAGGTACCCGTAATACTTCGGTTTGGATTGGATTCGGTTTTGGTCCTCTAAATACCAATTTGAATAACTCGGATATTTAATCATGTTGGTTTGGGTTTGGTACTACTTGCTCGGATCGATTTCAATTCGGCTCTTCGGATTCAGATTTTTTTTGCCTAGCTCTGATATTGACATGAAAATAAATACCAACATATTTTTAAAAAATACACCCGCGCGGGCGCGCGGGTCAAAATCTAGTATATAATTATAAGGCGAGACGGTAATAGCACAGCGTATGTAGAATGTTTTCTTAAGATTCATTCAACCATGTATTTCAACAATAAAGAGTCGCTCACTGATGATAATACACACATCAAAAAGATGTCTTCATTGGTTCCTAAACGTTTCTCTCACTAAGCAGAACGATATTCACATTACAAAGGATAATTAACTCATGAACAAACATGTCTTGCGCTGTTCCCCCACACCAATCTTCTCAAGGGTAGGACCATTTTAAACCCTGCAAAGAAAGGGGAACATAGAAGAAAAAAAAACAGAACACTGAAGGATTGTTGTTGAAAAAATAAAGATCGAACCACAAGCAAAAGCAAGACTTTTCTTACTAGTGATGTTCTTGTGTATCATCATTCATCTGGTGGTTGGAAGGAAGACTCGAATGAGGTCTTTAGCAAGGACTCTTTTTCTACACGTAGGGCATTTAGCTTGAACAGATACAGCGAGCTTTATGCATTTTTTGCAGAAAATGTGACCACACTTTGTTGACACCTCTTCGGTAAATGGACACAGACAAATTGGGCAGTTAAACTTTGGTTCCTCGACAGGAGGAGCTACGGTCTTAGACTTTCTCTGAACAAGACCATTGACAAACTCATAAGCCTAAAGTTCTAACAGCAAAAGAACAAAACTAACAGAAATGCATTTTACCGGATTGTTAAGCTCAACATTAGCTTGATCAGATTGACGCTTTGTCCGGTTCTTGCTTAGTCTAGTGGTACCACCTGCACTCATAATACACTAACGAAAGTGAACAAAAGAAACACTTTTGAACACCAACAAGTGTTAACCGTTTTGAGTTATTAGAGTAACTCACCTGACTCTACATCAACCAACAAGGGTCCTCGCTGTGAGCCTCCGGACTTGTGTCTTTTAGCCTGAAACAAGAAGGAAACAGAATCAATTACACACATACATGTATTGTAAGAGTGGGGATAAAGAAGAAGAAGAAGAAGAAGAGAGCAGACTCGATCAAAAGCAGAAGCAGTTGATTCAACAACATCATCATCGTCATCTTCAATAGCATCAACATCGATTGTCGGTGGACCAGACACAATTGGAGGTTGTTGCCCAGTTCTTGGTTGTTCACTTTGTTGTGTCCCATTCACATTGTTCACCTGTGGTGACCTCCTCCTTGAGCTTCTAGTAACTACCCTATCACTCCGAGAACTCATATTTAAGACCACCTCAATTCGAGCCCTGAGCCCTTTCTCTTAGCTTCAATAACAAAAAAAAAGATCAAAGCTTTTGTCACATCCAGTAGAATTCAAGAGAGCATAATTCAAGAAACGGTTAAAGAAGAAACCCACAAGGAATTAAACACAAGCAACGAAACAGAATCAATTGGCAGATCCAGAAACAGAGAAGCACAAGATTGTTGGAGAAATTTGAAAAAGGTTGTACCTTTAATCTCCAAGTGGTAGAGACAGAGAGAAACGAAGGGTCTTTTTTACTTAGCACACTGAATCAGTGGTTTTGGATATGGGATATGAATGATAAACAGTACAGCCTTTTCGTATTTGGTTTTGCCTTCTCAGTTTAAAACCAACAAAAGAGAAAGGTTTGTACTTTTTACTCTTTTTTATTTACATGCAACCCCTTGTACATTTGTACTGTTATTGTTCCCAGTTTGACTCTTCTTTTAATTTGTTGGTACCGAATGAATCTTTAACTACGACTCAGACTTAGTTTACTAGATACCCCCATTTATGATTAAGGCCCGTTGGGCTTTTAGTGAGGTCAGTGTTATAATTTTACTGAAAAAAAGCCTTTTCCTTTGTGCAATGTATATTGAAGGTCAGCTGCACATTTATTTTTATGAGCAAATGTTTTGGTGTGAAACGATAATCAAAGACAAACTACACAAATACAATCCGTGAATTAAATAGTGATTTGCCTTAACGTTGTTAACAACAAAAATCACTCTTGTTACAAAATTAAAGAACACACAAGAAAATATATCCAATTAAATGAAATAGGGAAAATGTGGCGAGATGATAAGATATGTTACACTTGTCTTCAATACCTGCTTCCCTTTCGGCCCCATGGAAAGCAACAAAGCTGCGCCATCCCATATCACATTAAGACACATTATATATAGCAAAGTACGTAATCATATTAATTTGTATTATACAATAATCAGTTACATGATTGTGTTAGTAGTACCTTGGAGGAGCTTGGGGAGGGAGATTCATGTTGACCGTTTATGTGGCGGGATGGAGTGTTACCTGCTGATCCACCGTAGGATCTGGCATCTCGCCTCTCTTCTTTGACTTGGTCGAAAATGTGTGTGTAACTCATGTTCTGATCCCCTGAGCCCACTGATCCTGGAAATGGCGGAATCGCTGTCCCTCCCTAACATATATATAAGCCAAATCTATATTATTAAAAGAGAAATACTCTTTTAAAATAGCCCAAAGTTTTTGAAGTTATTTACAATAGCATGCCATTGAGAATTAAATTGAATTTCCTATTTTAATCTTTGTCTTTTTCAGTTAAATTAATGTTGTTTTGTTTCTTTCATAGTTTAATGTTTGTCTTTTTCAGTTAAATTAATATGTTTTTTATTTCATATTTTAATGTTTATCTTTTTCAGTTATATTAATGTATTTTGTTTTTTCTTTCAACAATTAATGCTATTTTAAAGTTGTCTTTTTTTGTCAATATAAAATTGTCTAAACTATTTGAAAATATAAAAAATAGTTAAAATAAACAAATAAAGTAGATAAACAATAATTAAAACACCAAAAATATTTAAAATATATATTTATTCTCCATTTAAATATTGAAATTCAACAAGTTTTTATTTTTTTAGTTTAAGTATTTTGGCTTGCATTACTCAAATTTATATGTTTTGAGAATTTTAAAGTATATATAAATTTTGAAAATTAAAAAAAAAATCAAACGGGTTATCCGTATCTGAACCGAACCCGTAAAGACCCGAATCAAATTCGGAAATCTCAAATCCAAATAGATTTTTAACCGAATCAGTGGGTATCTAAATACACATCCCTAACGTAGTTAATTTTAAATAATCAAATTAAAAATACATCATTTAGTATAAATAAATAAAAAAATAAAACAGAAAATTAATACCCGTGCGGTCGCACGGGTCAAAGATCTAGTAAGTCATTAATATCTCTGTATTGGATTAAAACGTGACCACATTGTATATCTAGATGTATTTTTAATATTTGTTATAATAATGTGTAAATGCAAGCAAACAATCAATACTATAGTATGCCATACCCTTCCGTTGTTGCCGCCTCTAACATTGGGTTTAGGCTGTGTCTTTGGTGGACGGGGAGGAGCTTGAGGCTGCCTCTGGTTTCCAGATCCGCCTCCGCCTCCATAACCTCCGTATAGTCCGCCTGTACCTCCGTAGAGCTGATCGGCAGGAGGAGCGCTGACTTTGTTTATCACGGTTTGTGGTGGTGGCGCTCTTGGCTTGCCCTCCTTAACCGGTTTTGGAATTATAGGAGTAGGTTGTTGAGGAGGAGGAGGTTTTGCTTGAGTTTTGATGTCAGAGTTCTCTAGAGATTCGTACAAGTCAGCTCGTTTGTTCGTCCTCGCGTTGTCGAAGACGGCTGTGAATGGTTGAGATTGGTTGTTCCAGTCCCCAAATTTTGGAACGTGCGCACGGTTCTGCGATCAAATCATATTCAAGGATGAGTACGTTTTCTGATAATTTGGTTGAAAAGAGTTTTTTAGATTTAACCTAACTCGGCAGATCAAACTTGATGTGCAAGAAACCAATATAAATGTGCTGCTAGCTTCCCATTACAATACTATAGAACAGCTAGAGTTCTGAAGAAAGATTAACTAATTACGAAAAGCAACTGATTGAACAAAAATCTGACGATCAGACAAATAATGACCGAGACAACTTCGAGCTGAAAAAAATCTGACAAGCTTTGATGGTTTCTTTAAACATGGTTTGATATGCAGATTTGAGATGGGAATCGAGAAAAAAAAAAGATAGAAACACATAAGCTTAGGTTTAAAGAGTTTTTCAACTTACTGCCATGTTACTCGATATACAGAGAGAAATGAAGAAAGGCTTCAATGACTATGTCCGAAACAGAGAGAGAATGAAGATAGACAAGAGGATGTATGAATATATAAAAAGGCGTTGACGATTCGTGTACTCTCTCTTGTTACTCTGTAAATTTTGAATGTCTCCGTTTCGTGTCTCACGGTCTACTGCGACTTCTTCAAAACCTTACGACATGACATGGCATTAACGGCGTCTCTCAACAAGCCACACGCGGCTTAATCTACTTAGGCGTCTCTTTTGGCTAGCTGTTCAACGGCAACATGGTTACAAAACTGCATTATTTGGTTATTCTAATATCTAATTAATTACCACATGACATATTATATTATACTAAATCATGTGTGTTTGTATTATCAGAGAAATTGTCTCTCCAAGTTGACGACGACTTAAACGACTATCTACTAATCCAACTTGTATATAACACCAAAACTAATATGTTTTTGACTTTATCAATCAGTCCATCATTATTTTATCTACTTGTCTTTTTTTATATTGCAACAGTAAATATATGTACATGTAGCACTAAGACCTGAACTGGTAGATGAATTGATTCACAGCTCATTGTTATTATTCCTCAGAGCCTTTTAATAAGTTTCTAGAATGACTCCTCTGTAGGTATACAGAAATTATGGTGTCCTGGAGAAATTCTTGTAACATTTATTGGTTCTTTACCCATCAGCAATATAACATTTAGTACCCACCAGACCGAATTCTTGTAACATTTCTGGTGATAAACCCACTACAAGAATAATGTGTCGCTTTTGTAAAGATAGATAATATACACCAAAATAATCCGTCTTAGTTTGTAATAATATACTAGATTTTGACCCGCGCTTCGAAAGCGCGGATATTATTTTTCACTTTTATAAAATATATTATTTGTTTGTAATTATTGAATTTATTTCTTTTAATATTTTCTTTTTAATAAATTCGACACATAGAGTGTTTCTGATAAACTATGTATTTCTCTAGTTTTGTTTTATTCGCTTTTCAATTATTTGGCTTATTGTTAAAATAAATGATTATAGACTTTGATCTCTGCACCTCTGCGGATGTATATTTTTAAAAATATGATATTTTTTTCATGTAATTATTAGGGTTTGGAAAATGAATCTGAGAAACAGAACTGATACCAATCCGTAAATATAGTACCAAACATGAACATAAATTGATTAAATATTCGAATTATTCAAAATTTTGTTAGTTAGAGAACCGAATCGGATCCGAACCGAAATATTCGTGTACCTGAATTTATCTAAAAATAGATTTATATACTTATATATTAATTATTTTTATATTTAACGTATATAAAACATCAAGAATGACAATTTTAAATTGGTTTAAAATACTTGAAAATATATATAGATAATCAAAAACAAATATCTGAAATAGTTAAAGTATACTCAAATCACCAAAAATACTTAAAATAATTATTGATTCCGTATCCAAAATTTTAAATCAACCCAATTGATATGTTAAGCTTAGGTATTCTGACATATGTTATTTAAATTTATAGGTAATATATTACTTTATTTATAGATTTTGAGAAATTTAAAATATATAGTGATTTAAAACTTTAAAAATAATTTAAATAGGTTATCCAAACCCAAACTAAACCCGCAAAGATCCGAATCAAACTCAAACAAAAATTTAGAAACATCCTAATAGGACTGAAATCTTTGACCTCGAAAACCCGAAACGCAAACCAATCAGAACCAAACCCGTATGGATGTCTGAAAACCCATCCTTAGTCATTATTATATATCATATAATTTCATCATATAATTAATCGTATTTTGTATGTACCATCATATAAGTAATCATATAATTAATAGTATTTAATACATATCATCATATAAATAATTACATATATTATATTTTAAAAACTTAATATGAAATATAAAAACCATAATTTGAGTTAGTATTTCAAATTGGGCTTTGTATTGTATTTTTCTTATATATATTGACAACATTCTTTTATAATGGACTTAATGATTTAAGCCCATTAATTTTTCTGTTTAATACTATTATCTTTGTTTCCAAACAAAATTATTATTTTTAAAGACTACAATACATGTTTCCAAACACACCAATTGTTTTAAAAAACTCTTATCCAAGTATCCAAACACACCGAAATTGTACTTCAGCTTTAATAAGATAGATTGGAAGTATATACTAATCACTTTAATCGCTGGCAAAAAAAAAGATCACTTAATCACTTTAGATGAGTATGTTGTAGTATCTTGGAGGAGCTTTCGGGAGGGAGATTCATGTTGACTGTTTATGGGGCGAGATGGAGTGTTGCCTACAGTCTACAGCTAGAGCCCTTTTCCACTGAGTGAAGCACTTCTGAAAGTAAGAGCTTCCATGACTAGCAGGTTGACACATCTGATTGTAGATCTCCTGCAATCAAAATCCTCGAGTTTGCCGGGAGAGATGAACGGGAATCTGACGCAGTTGCTGAGTGATCTCATTATCTCTTGCCTCTCTTCAGATCCTGAGAAATGGACTTCTGTCCAGGAAACCAGTGCATCATACATAAAATCGTCACTAACGGTATAGAAATCATCGCTCTAGAAGCTGACTTCGATAGCCAGAAATGGAAGCGACATAATCTCTTCTGTCGGATTCCTGCACATAGTATAATTTCAAGGAAATCAGAAAAAGAAAATTACAAAGTGAAAGGAAATTAATAGTGATTTTTACTCGTTTAAATATCTGTAATGAGACGCTACTATTTCCTGAAAAGCGATAATGATTGGTGTGACTGCAGTCAAAAGCATATGTAGATATACAAGTGCATCTTCTAGTTTGATAGGGAAGGTGAGTGGCTCGTTGATACAGTAAGATACACAAGAAACGACAAGGTACTTGTCCGCAATCAAAAGAAGTTCCAAGAAGCCTCGCACTTCTGTTGAATCAACACTGTTCTTGTAGATGTAATCAAGTAGCTGTCCTCGTGCTCAATGAAAAGTTTGACAACAAAAATAACTCATTTGTTACAAAAAGAAAGAAAGCACGAAAATCACATAAGGAAAAAAATCCAGAAAATGGAATATGGAACATGTGGTGACTCACAAGTTGATAAAATATATATACACAAAATATGTACACTGTCTTCAATCCATGCTTCCGTTTCTGAACCATGTAAAACAACATAGATGCACATCCCATCACACATTATATATACAGTAATACATATCAAATTAACCATATTTTGTATTAGTATACATTATATATTAATGAGTACTTTGGAGAAGTTTGAGCAGGATATCCATGTTAGAGGAGACCAATCAAAAGCGCTTGATGATTGATGATACATCTATACATTTTCACATAACTATAGTGAAACAATATGAAAGACCAATATTTAGAGCTGTTCTTAGAATATGCCAAATTGCTAGAAAATTTGAATTAAAACTTATAAATCACAGAATCAATTACAAGATTTTAATACAAATTTTAAAATCATAGAACTTATAATAACATTAGATTTAGTTTGGATTTCAAAATCCATTAAAATACACCAACTAATAATCCCTACTTGATATAAAGAGATTCTTAGTATAATACTATTCTTAAAAATGTTAATAACCTTTCAGAATGTAAAAGAATGGTTCTAATACAGATTTTAAAATCATAGAACTTGTAATAACATTAGATTTAATATGGATTCCAAAATCCATTAAAATACACCGACTAGTAATCCCTACTTCATTTAAAGAGATTCTTAGCATAATACTATTCTTAAAAATGTTAATAACCTTTCAGAATGTAAAAGAATGTCTCATAGGTTTTATGCAAAATGGTGTTTGGAGGAATTCATGTTCCTTACTACCTTAACAATGAACTTTCTGAAAATTTGTAGTTTGAACATAGCTGCAAGAAAATAATCGCAATTTAAGAATCGGAAAAATAAAGCAAAAAGTAATAAAGTAATGAACTCAAAAGCTTGTCGCCGTCTGTGGGGATCGAACCCACGGCCACGGGATTAAAAGTCACGCGCTCTACCACTGAGCTAAGACGGCTTTTGAACTTTTGTTCCATCTATTTTATTAAAGCTGCAGCGTTCACGAAATGATAAAACAACCCAATAGTAGAGCCGAAGTGTTGCGGGCATCTTCAAGTTCAACTCTCACGAAGCCGATGGAAGAAACCTCCGATCATCTGAATCCGACCACATCCACTCCCGGAAACACGCCGGAGCTCGATCCGAAGACCACCATGCGTTCTTCAAAACCCGGACTAAAGCGCCTCCTCATCACCACCACCGTACTCTTCTCCTTCCTCTCAGGCCTCCCGTTTCTATGGAAGTCAGTCGAAATCTACCGATCCCAATTACCTTTCCACGACATCGACTCACTCTCCGACCAAGTAAAGTCCACGCCTTTGCGCTTCCCGTGCACTTTCCACGCCGTGTTCGTGGGGTTCCGATCGAGCGACCCGGATCGGTTGCGATCCGAGATACAAGACGGTATCGATAAGCTGACACGTGGAAGTTCACAGTGCGGTTCTTGCAACGTGTCCCTCTCCGTCACCGTTCAAAGCCCGGATGAGCACTGCTCTGAGTCCCTTCCTGCTTCCACGTGCTCTTACCGATGCGGAGTGATCAAAAGAGATGTCTTGGAGGATGACACGGTGGATGAGTCGTTGGATGATGTGTTCAGTGGCTGTTCTGGGGATGGTGGGAAGGTGTATAGTGTTGTTGTGGTGAATAAAGAGAAGGGGGATGGTGTGGTGAAGGCTGTGGTGGGGAATAGAAGGCACGCGTGGATTGTGGGGAGTGGGTTGGAGGAGAGGTTTGGAGACGTGGTGGTGGCTAGAGTTTCTGAGGTTTTCGTGAAGGTGTTTATGAATGGTGGAAGAGAGGATGAAGACTCTATTCGTGGGGAGTTTATGCCTGTGGGATCAGATGGGAGGCTTCTTCTTTCTTTTAGCCTGTTAAATTCCAATCCACGTGATTGGATCTATGATTGGTATGATCACTATGAGTTTGCACTGCCACTGTAACATTTACTTACCAATGACTTGTTGTCTGTGTGCTACGTTTGATAGGGACTTTCAGAGGATAGACGAGGCACTGTTAGCTCCGGTGACTAAGGCTTTAGCACCTATAGCTAATATAAGTGTTGAAAGTCAGGTACCTTTCGTCACCAGACTGAGACTTTTTGGGATCTTTGTTACTCTCTCATGCTGATGTGTTTATGGTTTTTGTGTGTGTTTTAGGTTTTGTATCATACACCAAAGTCTTCGTTTTCATCTTGGGATGAAAAACTTCAGAGCTATGTCTTTAGGACTAGTGATCTTCCCTTCTTTGTACGTACCTTTTTCTCAAAATCTCCGTGAATAATTTGGATACGACTGATGGTTTAACAGATTATTATCTTAATTGGTTTCGCCAGGTGAATTCGAATGAATGGCATTTGGATACTTCTGCTGGAGCCAGTGGACGGTCCAAAATATTGCAATTTGTGGTGTATATTACTCCTCTCTGACCATGTTTTCTTGTTATGGTTTCCTGATAAATTGAGCAGGAATGTTTCCACATATGTCTCTCAACCAAATGATCTTTCCTCATATTGTCAGATATATTCCATCTGGAAAAGAATGCCCTCTTCACTTGCAGTTGCCAAATGGGGAAATATCTAAAACGAATGGCTTCATATCTCCGGTTAGTTGCTACTCATGCATGTTTGCTTTCCTTCTGCTAACCTGTTGGTAGACCCCTTTCTTTGTGAAAAACAAGATAATCTTCTCATTTTTTTTTTATAGATGTGGGGCGGTGTGATTGTATGGAACCCGGGAAATTGTGACAAGGACTCTGGAAGCCCAAGTAGGAACATGATCTCGCCTCAGGTCCGGTTCACAATTCATATTCATAATATGCTGTACATCAATTATGTATTGATTAATAATCTGATATGTTGAGTTCTTGTATTGAGTATGTGGAGAGCCTTTGAAGAAGATCTCTGAAACATCAAAGTTGTTTTTTGCATTTTCTGAAACAGGATCTAGAGCAAATAGTTGAAGTTTTCTTGGGGCAATTCCGACAACTTTTTGGTTTTAAGTCGGAAGCCATCTATACCACTGAATTGGGCAGTTACAAGATTTTACCTAGTGAAAGAGGCTTTACAGAGTGGTAAGAATATGATAAACCTCAGTATTGGTTGTGTCTCTCTATCTGTGATGCTTATATAATGAAATATTGGATGTTTCTACTTAAAGCAAGGAATGCTCATGAGTTATGGATATTGATGAGTGTTGTCTTTCTGGATGTTTGCATTTGCAGGGAATTGGATGTCTTGTCACGGAAACACACGTGTTTCAATCTCCAATCTTGTGCAACAACCCTCGGCTCTCTTTCTAGACTGGTACATGATTAACTCCACATGCCCCTGGTTATAGCACGTACGTCTCAGTTTTTCTAAGCTTCATTACTTGCCACTCGCAGGTTCAGTCACTCCCCAGGATGATAATCAAGGATGAGATTGGAGAACAAGTATGTTACTCATCTTGAACTTTTCTGGTAAATTGTTAATGTGTTCTGAACATTTCATTGTTTCCTCCAAACCACCAGGTGAAATACTCTCTGAAAGCAGCAAAGTTGGCTCAATCCAATGCTTCTCTGGGTGGATACAGTTCTTCAGCCAGTATGTTACACTTGAACCTATACTAAACATTCTCTGTTCTAGACCTTAGTGAGGGTAAACTCTAACGAGAAGTTGCGCATAGGTTCATCAAGAGAAGCAAGGTCCCTAGCCGAGAATGCCTTCTTCCATCCATCTATCATGTCCGTCAGCTACTTCTCTTACGAACATTGCTTTGCTGTGTACTCGGTTAGTTTCATGATCTCTGCCACCGTTATTATTTTTAGCATCGTTTTCTCAGAGGCTCATGTGTTCATACTTTGTTGGACAGCCGTTTTTCCTGCCTGTTGCTGGACACGTAGTCCTTGCAGCACTACGGGAATGGAAAAGATACAAACAAGAGAAGGCAAAGTACTTGACATGGCTAACCAGAAAGAAGACGGCCTAGGACCCTGAACACTAATGTTAAACTCTTTGCACTTTTGCAGATCCTATGTAACTTGTAAGCTTTTTTTGGTTGTTTAAATTCAAAATTACGCAACAGCATTGTATCAGAGAAGAGCAATAGATTTTTGACTGATTAAATTTCTGAGTTTCCCTACGCTTTTGAATTGTGTTTTCATATTTAAAGCTTTTCACACGGTGCAAACCTATTTAAGCTCACAGACGTCTACTGCCATAAACTATAAGCTCTCGAAATAGGCAGATACAGGAAAAATAATACGAGAAAAAGAATCAGGTCGACAATAGTTTAATGTAACGACTTTCGGAGACAGTTCAGATGAGCTTGAAGCCAAGACTACTAGCGTTTGGATCCCAAAGCAAGAAGTATCTTCTTCCTCGGGCCCTGAAACAAAAAATACAGCTTGTGAAAAAGAGAAGAAAGATGTTGAACAGAGAGTATGAATGTAGTCTTATAAGTAGCAGTTCGTGTTACATATCAACTAAAACTGGGACAGAGAATGACTTCATCTAAAATCTGTGGGGCAGACTGATATAAATCATAGTGGTAGTTTAGCATGAAGCTTACCATTGGTATAAGCATAGCCTTGAGGTCATCATCTGTCATATGCATGAGAGCATCCATATCAACCTGAGAAAGACCAAAAAAGAATGAGAACATGAGTCTGCGACAAGATCACACCACGCATAACGTACATATTACATACCTCTTCCACTTTAAAAGCTGTGGAATACTTCTCGAGACCCAGTGATTCCAGAAAGCTATCAACGGATGCACCAGCCTGAACCAAAAGATAAACAAACTAAGAAACAGTAGAATAGTTTTCTCCCAAGGTATTTTATTAAGTGTGACGGGAAAATAGGGTTGAAGAAAAGTAAAGCTTATTGCCTGCTGTGATTTCTTCCTGGTAGCTTGACCAGAAGCTTTTCTAGTAACCTCTGCTGTAGTTTCAGTCGCTACACTCTTCATGCTTGGTCTAACAGTCTCCACTTTAGATTTCAGCGGGTCACTGTTCTTCGGTTGCACATTCATTGTCCCAGAGAGCTTTTCACGTAGATCCCGCACGCCTGAACCAGCCTCTCGCCCACTTTGAGACCCATGATCTCTCTTCTGAAGCTTCAGGCGAAGATCTCTAGAATCAACTCTGCGACCTTAGCAAGTCATCATCGAACAAAGAATCAAAAAACCAAAACAGAGATAGTACTTATTGTCACACTTAACGAGGATTGGTGAGAGAGAGAGAGAAAAAGACATACTTGAAAGTTGAGGTTTGTCACTACTGAAAAGATCATGCTCCCATTTGTCGTCCTGCCTTTGCCTGGAAGCAGATACACGCGAAGACTTCAAAGATTATAAACGATCCTTCAACACAAAAGCAAGCACGTTTCACCTCCTAAGCTAACCAGATACACAATTCAAAGAGCTAAGCAAGAATAAGCTTTGGCTGCTCAAGGAAGATGATAATGTTAGCTAATCTACACACAACAGGACAAGATCCTACACCAAGTACCAGCTAACAACACAACACTTGAGGAAAGTAAAAAGAGGGAAAATAGATTATAACCTCTTGCCAGTCACTTGTCGAGAGCGAGTAGAGTTATCGACAGAACCGCCATTGATTCGATCCTTAACCGTGTTCCTGCTTCCAGACTCAGACTCCAATCTATCAGCATACATCTTTCTTCTTCTTCTCGGAATTGAAAAAAGTACAGATTTTTATATCCTAAACCCTAAATCAAACAAACAAACCCAGAAAGCGAGAAAGGTCTTTATAGAAACCCTAGAATCTATCAATCACAGAGAAAGAAGAAGAGCTCTTGAAAAGAAACAACTCGTCCTCAAGTTTTGATTTTTTTTTCCTTCACGAGGAGGAAACTACCTACGTCAAGAGAACTCGTCATCCAATCAACTACCGGGTCAGGTTGAAATCAGGATTGAACTGACCGGTTTGGTCCTGAGGGAACTATTAAAAACTACCTGCGATTTCCCGATTTAATCCGATGGGATCTTGCCAGCGCGGTTCAATTGATTTTTTCTGAATTCAATCAAGTGCCGGGTCGGATCAAGTCGGGTTGGAATCATGACTAAACCGGTTTTGACCGCGAGAATTATCAAAATATCTATCTGCGATTTAGCCGGTTTAATCCGAAGCACTTTGCTGTCTTGCCAGGTTCGATTGATTTCAATCCAATCAAATGCCGGTCTGGGTCAAGTCGAGTTGAAATCAGTATAAACCGGTTTTGATCGAGAGAGTCTATCTGCGATTCAACCGGTTTAATCCGAAAAACTTTTCCAAACGCGGCTCACTGACTTTCCTCTTTTTCCTTTTTCTTTATTTTTTTTGTCAACACGCTTATTTAAAAATGTCGATTCCTTCGTTGTGTAAACCAAAAAAAAAAATTCACAAAATCCCTTAGAAACTGAGAAAAGAGAGAGCGAGCTAGCATTCAAACGTTCTGATTCTTCCATGACAGATTCGATTCTGCTCAAACTCCGTATCTAGGGTTTCCAGATTCGGTAACTCCCTCGTCTGATTTCGACTTGTTTGGTTCATTTTATTTCCTCTTAGGCCTTTGTTGGTTTTACTTGTTTCTATTCTCGACAAAGCTCAGATCCATTTTCTTTTCTTCGTTGTTTCAAACTAGTTACACGGATAAGAACGTTTGATTCGTTTACTCGCGGTCGGTGAAATTGCATTGTCCGGCTATGTCACTTGTCTGAAACTGTCTGATAGGGTTTAATGATTTTGTGTTTTGATTATTTGTAGATAGAAAAAAAATGTCTCGAGCGGAGTCGTCGTGGGAGCGGCTAGTCAATGCTGCGTTACAGAGGGATAGGGCAGGAGGAGGTGGTCCTGGTCAGGGCAGCCTTATGGAATATGTTCCTTCATCTCTGGCCAACAACAGGGACATAGATGCTATTCTGAGAGCTGCTGATGAACTCCAAGATGAAGACCCCAGCATTGCTAGGATCTGTAAGCTCTTTCTTACTTTTATTTCCCCAATGTTTGTGATTTGTTAACTGTTTTTTTGTTGCAGTGTGTGAGCATGCTTACTCCCTTGCACAGAATCTTGACCCTAATAGTGAAGGCAGAGGTGTTTTGCAATTCAAAACGGGTTTGATGTCCGTTGTTAAGGTATGGTTCTCCCTTCCATTTTCTCTTCTCTTCTGTTAGTTTGATTTTTCGCATGGGTTTTGTTAATCCTAACGCATTGTTCTGCCTTGGTGTGTTTCAGCAAAAGTTAGCTAAAAGAGAGGTTGGGACCATAGACAGAAGTCAGGATATTAAACGGCTGCAGGACTTCTACAGACTCTACAGAGAGAAGAACAATGTTGACACGTTGAAGGAGGATGAAAAGCAGCTCCGTGAGTCTGGGGTTTTCACTAAAGAGTACGTTTATTATTCACAGTAGAATTTCTATTCTGGTTTAAAATTGTTGACTTTTAAAACTTACTCAGATATCTTAATTGTCGTCCGTACGGTTTGATATTGGTTTCCAGGATGGAGCGAAAAACAGTGAGGAGGAAGAGAGTGTTTGCCACCCTTAAAGTTCTTGGGAATGTGTTGGAGCAGGTTGCAAAAGAGATCCCTGAAGAGGTTGTGTACTTTTCCTCCTATTTCTCGAAATTCAATTTTTTTTTTGTCAAAGGTCTTTACAATGCAGCTAATAATAATCTATTTTTGTGTGTAAACAGCTGAAGCATGTTATTGATTCTGATGCTGCAATGAGTGAGGACACAATTGCTTACAACATTCTTCCTCTTGATGCTCCTGTAACGACAAATGCCACTACGACTTTCCCTGAGGTGAGATACATTCCTATTTTCCACAATCCACATGCGTAAATAGTATGCGGTTTGTCTTGATGACAATAAAATTTGAGCAGGTGCGAGCGGCAGTTGCAGCCTTGAAGTATTTTCAAGGCCTGCCAAAATTGCCTGCTGACTTTCCCATTCCCGCGACAAGGAGTGCTGATATGCTTGATTTTCTCCACTACATATTTGGGTTTCAGGTTTGTATATCTGAGAAGCTTCTTTTGAGATGATCTTTTGTTTTTCGTTTTTCTAATATATCAATTCTTATGGCCTCAGAAAGACAGTGTCTCCAATCAGCGTGAACATATAGTTCTTCTTCTTGCTAATGAGCAGTCCCGCCTTAGTATTCCTGAAGAAAGAGAACCTGTAAGTACCAAAGCTTATTTGGTTTTCATATGATTAATTCCGCCTAAGATTCTGGATTAGAAGTAGAGTATTCATGATTTTGGCTTTGTTCTTATTATTGTTATAGCTAAAACTTCTGATTGATTGTTCTTTGGGTGGACTTCTAGTTGACAAAGCTTAAAAGTGAAGTATCTTAATATTCATTCTAGAAACTTATGCTAGTGATTGTGCAGTGAACATGATTTTAGCTTGTTTAGCGCTATATTTAGAAAGCAGTTAATTGAAATTTTAGATCTCATGAATAATTTTTCTCTTATACTCTCTCAGAAACTGGATGACGCTGCAGTGCATAGGGTGTTTCTGAAGTCCCTGGATAACTACATTAAGTGGTGTGATTACCTGTGCATTCAACCTGCGTGGAGCAAGTAAATTATCCCCTCTTCCTTGTCTTTCCTGCCACCACTCTTACTTGCTCACTTCGATTTTTGTAACATGCAGTTTAGAGACCATCGGTGGAGAAAAGAAACTACTTTTCCTCTCTTTGTATTTCCTGATCTGGGGTGAAGCTGCTAACATACGGTTTCTTCCAGAATGTTTGTGCTACATCTTCCACCACGTAAGTTTTATACTAACGCTTATTTTT
Organism: Raphanus sativus; assembly: GCF_000801105.2. NCBI lineage: Eukaryota > Viridiplantae > Streptophyta > Magnoliopsida > Brassicales > Brassicaceae > Raphanus > Raphanus sativus. The sequence goes on along the minus strand of NC_079515.1, from coordinate 2,612,449 downwards.
CTCTACATGTTTGCATCTTCTACCAGGAGTCTCACTGTCTCTTCCATGATTCTGTTGTTATATGAATCGCCTAACTTTCTGAATTGGTACTGGTTCTTTGGTAATTTTACTGTAATATATGGTCATTGATATTATTTGTTCATACTGAATATTTTCTGTAGATGGTAAGAGAAATGGATGAGATATTACGGCAGCAGGTTGCTCGCCCTGCTGAGAGCTGTATGCCCGTCGATAGTCGTGGCTCTGATGATGGGGTGTCATTCCTTGATCATGTCATTGCTCCACTGTATGGAGTTGTATCGGCGGTATGCTCTCTAAAATATTATTTATCTCCTGGACTTTAGGGAGTTTCCTTTCTCTGTTCGCTTCATGATTACTGTTGTAGTATTTTCTTTGATCCCACATTACTGCTTCTTAGTAGAGAAACCTACCTTAAAAAACTTATTGGCTAGATTAAAAAACTTATCCTAATCTGCTCCGTCACTAGTTTTGTAGGCTGATGATTGGGTTAGTCATCTACCACTATTTTTAGTTGGGATACCTGGAATATTATATCACTTTTTGGTCAATAAACATATTGAATTATGTATTATTGTGTACTTGAGGGGGTTTCTTGAGGGGGTTATTACATCTTGTCTTATTCATTCAAGATGTGGACAGATGTTTCATAGCATGTATATTTGTAGATATAATCAGTGGTACTGTAGTCTGTAGTTGGTTTTCAATTCAAATGTCCTGTAAAAAGAAGATTCTGCTTTCTCATGTATGAATATTCCTTTTAGAACTGTGTTGTTGGTTTTGACATAATAGTCACTAAGAAATGTTGCTCTGTACAGGAAGCTTTTAACAATGACAATGGCCGAGCACCTCATTCAGCTTGGAGAAACTATGATGACTTCAATGAGTATTTCTGGTAAATTTTTAATATCTTTGTCGATTGGGTTAATTTCTTTCTCTCTGTTGGCTGACGGTTTTTATTTTCCAGGTCGCTTCACTCCTTCGAGCTTGGTTGGCCATGGCGAACGAGTTCATCTTTTTTCCAGAAACCTATACCTAGAAAAAAGGTCTGCAACTGCCCCCTCATAGTAGAGATTTTGTATTCGTACTTGTTGTTACTTCTTTTGTGAGACTAGTTTGTTGCTTCTTTGGTGAGACGACCATAAAGTGAAAAAAAATATTTGATCATACCATTGGTAGAAGCTATTTGTTAACCCCGTGATGGAAATTTCTTAAACGTCTGTAGTTCTGCTCCTAGACCATGTGTTAGAGGTTGATCTTGAAGTTATGTTGGCATGTTTGGTCTTTCTATTATATTCATTTACTTTCCTCGTTAGTAAATAGGTTCATAATTTCTATTTATCTAAAGACGTTGATGTTAGCGGTTGTGTGTTTCGTTAAACACAGACTTCCTTCTCCCACATAGGCGTATCTGATGTTAATATACTGTTTTTATCCTTGCAGTACGACCTTCAAACCGGTAGGGCAAAACATCGAGGAAAGACTTCATTCGTTGAGCACCGAACATTTTTGCATCTTTACCACAGCTTCCATCGGCTATGGATATTCCTCGCTATGATGTTTCAGGTTTGTAATCCCATCTCAGGATTACGTTTATTGTTGTACTTTTTCTCTATGTTCCTTAGAAAATCCTTGTTTAGGACGTTTGGTTGTGACCTATTCTTTCACTATCATGGGTCGTATGAATGTTATTATGTCGATAGAGGTTCTCCTGTTACTGCACTCTTAACATACTTCTTTACAGGCACTGGCTATAATTGCGTTCAACAAAGCAGACATCTACTCCAAGAAGACTCTGCGTGAAATTCTCAGCCTGGGTCCGACTTTCGTTGTGATGAAATTTTCTGAGAGTTAGTCTTAAACCTTATACTACTCTTTACTTTATTTTTTATCAATATTGTGATTTGGTGAAGAAAATACTTGTGCTTAATGTTATAGGTGTTCTGGATGTCATCATGATGTATGGTGCTTATTCTACGACAAGACGGCTGGCTGTTTCTCGCATTTTTCTCCGTTTCATTTGGTTTAGTCTTGCTTCCATCGTGATATCCTTCCTCTACGTGTATGTGAAACTTCTTTTATTGAACTGTCATTTTTCATATTGCTTTTTCAAATTTTCTTTTTTATGGTAGTTTTTACATTCTCTTGTGTGATTTTTCGTGTGTGTGCAGGAAAGCACTTGAAGAAGATAGTTCAAGATCTGATTCAGTCATGTTCAAGCTTTATGTGATTGTCATAGCCATCTATGGTGGTATTCAGTTCTTTCTTAGCATCCTGATGCGTATCCCAACTTGTCACAACATTGCTAATAAATGTGATCGCTGGCCTGTGATTCGATTCTTTAAGTGGATGCGCCAGGTCCTATACTTCATCTTTCTCTTTTGTTCTTCATGCTTAATATCTGGATCATTAATTACAATCTCTGATGCGTACTTGATTGTATTTTCAGGAGAGACACTACGTTGGCCGTGGCATGTATGAAAGGACATCTGATTTTATAAAGTAGTGTCTTAACCTTTTCTTTGTTACTTCATTTTAGTTACTTATTTTATTTATCTGTATTCTTGGGACTTCAAAAGTTGTTCTAGCTTATATTTGGTACTGAAAATATTTGAACTCTGTTTCTGACTTGTTTGAGAGAAGCAGGAGAGATACTTGATTAACTGATGCTCTTGTATGACGCAGGTACTTGCTCTTTTGGCTTGTCGTTCTGTCTGCAAAGTTCTCCTTTGCGTACTTTCTCCAGGTTGGTTTTTTTGATAGGAAGTTTAATTGTGATAAGTTGATAGTTGTACTGAAGATTGTGATTATATCGCAAAGATGCTTCGTTTGGCAGTTCAAGTGTGACTTGGACTCTCTTGCTGATGAATTTGCAGATTAAGCCACTCGTTGGGCCAACAAGGATGATAATCAAACAGGATAACATTCAGTACTCGTGGCATGATTTGGTGTCAAGAAGTAAGTATTGGATTGTGGTAGTACTTTGTAAGCTTAGTTACTTGAATGATTGTGGTGTAATATGTTAGGTCTCTCTGGAATCATAAACCTGTGCTTCTTTGCAGTATATGAATCAAAGTCGAATTCTAGAACTAGACCCTTCTTGGGATGTTACTATTTAGTTTCGTGCTGATAACTGTGCTGAAAATCTCAAATAAATTATTCTTCTGTAAGATTCTCATACTCTAATATTTCTTATCTGGATGCAGACAACTACAACGCTCTTACTGTTGCCAGTTTATGGGCTCCTGTGATCGCTGTAAGTTCAATGGTCTTTACATGAGGGTAGGCACTTTTGATGTTCTGTGTTTTGTTGGGAGTAATAAGTGAATCAAGACGTAGTTGTTTCTAGAGATCACTCCAGTTTTGGAGGATTTTGTTAAAAAAATATTTAAGAAATCTTGGTGGAGACTTGCAGTTTGTTCTGACTAGAATGAATGTTGTCACTGACTCACTGGGGGGTTCACAGTAGAGTTTTCCTTCATTGTATAGTAACTTTCTCTTTCATATAATGCAGATCTACCTGTTAGACATCCATATATTCTACACCCTTGTCTCTGCCTTTTTGGGTTTCTTGCTCGGTGCGAGAGATCGTTTGGGGGAGGTAAGTGTGGTTACATACATTTCTATGGCTTACATTTGTCAAAGTTAAGATATATAAATCTGTTACTACACTGTCTATAAGTGGGTATGTCCTTACGTTTCCTTACAATTCTCACAGATAAGATCTCTGGAAGCAATTCACAAACAATTTGAGGAGTTTCCAGGGGCCTTCATGAGGGCTCTTCATGTCCCTACCAATCGGTTAGATTCCTTTCAATCTGTCTTCTAAAATGTTCAATTTACCTGCACGTCTCCTCTTATATTTGTTAAATTATTAATACTTTCTATTATTCAAAATCATGTGCAGGACGTCTGATCCTTCTCATCAGGTACCTGTTGACCTGTTTTACTTTTATGAAGCACTAATTTCCTAGATGAACGTATGGTATGTCATGGTTAGTTTGCTTCTGTCGTTGTTACTCATATCTGCATGTGATTATCAATGCGAAGGTTGTGGATAAGAATAAAGCAGATGCAGCACACTTTGCTCCATTCTGGAACCAAATAATAAAATGTCTACGAGAGGAAGACTACATCACTGATTTGTAAGTGCTTTATGGTTTTCGGTAACTAATCTGTGTGCCTACTGTTCGTAGCTTCAGCTTTTTATAGGTTTGCTGTAACCCATTTTTCTCGTTTGGAACAATTTTCCAGTGAGATGGATTTACTCCTGATGCCCAAGAATTCTGGTAGGCTCCAATTGGTTCAGTGGCCACTTTTTCTTCTTTCCAGCAAGGTGAGTTTGTTACTTTACGTGCATCTGTACTGTATTTCAATTCATCGTTTTATTGTGGCTATCTGGTTATCCTCATTGCTTTTCGTAAAACCGCATATGAAGTCATTACTTCGTGAGAATTACTGTCTTATAATTTCCTGTCTTATAATTTACTGTAGATATTGTTGGCCAAAGAGATTGCCGCTGAGAGTAATACGCAAGAGGAGATAATAGAGAGGATCGAGAGGGATGACTATATGAAGTATGCTGTTGAGGAAGTCTATCACACTCTCAAACTTGTCCTGATGGAGACTCTGGAAGCCGAGGGGAGGATGTGGTAATGGATTTTTAAGTCCTAAATTTTCTTGGACATATTTTTGCTGGACAAAAGGTTGATATTGTTGTGAATTTTGTAGGGTGGAAAGAATTTACGAAGACATCCAGACCAGTATAAAGGAGCGGAAGATACATCATGATTTTCAGTTGAACAAACTCTCCCTTGTTATCACGAGAGTGACTGCACTCTTGGGAATTCTGGTATTGACATTGCAAGTGCTTATTATGATTTTCTTACCTATGACTGTTATCAGTTAGATGGAGTTTTATTTATTTCGTTTTTTTTTTCTTGAACAGAAAGAAAATGAAACACCGGAGCATGCGAAGGGGGCTATTAAAGCACTTCAGGATCTCTACGATGTCATGCGGCTTGACATATTAACTTTTAATATGAGGTACACACAAAGTCGATGATTTACTGCGTTTTGTGAAAAATCCGTGCCTTAGTCTTCTTGTTTAATAGTCATCCAAAAATATGTTGCTGTGTAGGGGTCAGTATGAAACTTGGAGCATCTTAACTCAAGCCTGGAATGAAGGTCGGCTTTTTACAAAGTTGAAATGGCCTAAAGATCCCGAGCTGGTATGGTGATGATATTTGTTACCTAAGGCTATAGTTAAACTCAATTGTATTCTGTCATCTGATAATTCTCTATGGTTTTGCAGAAAGCTTTAGTCAAAAGATTGTACTCTCTGTTTACTATCAAAGATTCTGCTGCGCATGTTCCTAGAAATCTCGAGGCAAGACGCAGGCTGCAATTCTTCACCAATTCCCTTTTCATGGATGTGCCTCAACCAAAGTCGGTGGACAAGATGTTATCCTTCAGGTATTTCTTTCTTTCTCCATACTTTCATCATTTTATCAGAACAAGTTCCTCACAAGCTTACTATCTTCCTTTGAACTTTATTTTCAGTGTCTTCACTCCATATTATTCTGAGGTTGTGCTATACAGCATGGCCGAACTCACTAAGAGAAATAAGGATGGGATATCGATCTTGTTTTACCTTCAGAAAATCTATCCAGGTATATTGGCTTTGTGAATTCCTTAATAAGTTATTGCCTAGCTTTTTATGTTTCTTACTAGTAAGTTACTTGTGTAATGATTAGGTGCCTTAATATTTTCTCGTTGATATCTGATTTGTCGCAGATGAGTGGAAAAATTTTCTTGCACGAATAGGACAAGATGAAAATGCATTAGAAGGTGATCTACGAAATGAGAGAGACATACTTGAACTTCGGTTTTGGGCTTCTTACCGTGGACAGACGTTAGCTAGAACAGGTGAGTAAACAGATCACTGCACCTTTTTCCGCTGTTCCCTTGCATATAGTTTCAGTGCTTTTGTTTACGTGTTACGTGGCATTATATATGCAGTTCGCGGGATGATGTATTATAGGAAAGCGCTCATGCTTCAGTCTTATTTGGAAAGAAAGGCGGGAAGAGGTAAGAGGCTATAAGAGCTTTCTGTAGATATATTTGTTTTGGTCAAGCTTTTCCTTAGGGCTATCTAACTTATCGCAGACGGAGAGTCGACGCTTTTTGGTAATGACACAACGGATTCTGAAGGATTCGAGTTATCTCCTGAAGCAAGGGCCCAAGCTGATTTAAAGTTCACATATGTCGTCACATGCCAAATATATGGGAAACAGAAAGAAGAGCAACAACCCCAAGCTGCTGACATTGCATTGCTAATGCAAAGGTAAGAAGACACCTCAATCTCAGGTTTAGGGCTTCTGTTATAAATATTGTATTAGAAGCTAATCTCTTTCTTTCGATTGTCAGAAATGAAGCCCTTCGTATCGCTTATATCGATGTTGTTGATACTCCGAAAGAGGGTAAATCATATACAGAGTATTATTCAAAACTTGTGAAGGCGGACATCAGTGGAAAGGATAAGGTAAACTGTGATCACCTGTGAAACCAGTTAGTATTCTTCTGTCTTTATTCTCAATATACTTAAACCTGCTTTAAGTTTGGGTAAACTGTGATTACACTGTAAAGGGAATTGGCATTTATTTCCCCTTCTTGGTCCTATTATTTTGTTATGTGGAATTCCCACTTGAGTTTTCTCTGGCTGTGCAGGAAATTTACTCCATAAGGTTGCCTGGGAACCCAAAACTTGGCGAAGGCAAACCTGAGAATCAAAACCACGCCATTGTGTTTACTCGCGGAAATGCAGTCCAGACTATTGATATGAATCAGGTCAGTATGTAGCTTCTTCTTTGTTTTAAGGGCTTCTTACGAGATCTTCTGGGGGTTTATTATAGTTAAAACTTCGCTGGAAGTTCAATTTAGTAAACTGAATATATAAACTTGGTAAGAGTATTTTGAAAACAGCATGGAGTTGGACATTTCATCATATGTGAATGTACCTGAATGATTACATGCGTACTTTACTTTCTTTACGTGAGAGCTAAAAGCATATCCAGTCTGTGGCATCTGTTATGTATTTTAACATCTATTTTCGTTATTTGTTAGGATAATTACTTTGAAGAAGCCTTGAAGATGAGAAATCTCTTGGAGGAATTCGATTCGTCCCGGGACCATGGAATTCGACCACCCACCATTCTTGGAGTTAGGGAACATGTTTTTACTGGAAGGTGTGAACCAGACATCTGTATATCTATGTTCGGATTTCATATATTTTATCTGAAATCATTGTTTGTGACAATATGCAGTGTCTCCTCCTTGGCCTCTTTCATGTCCAATCAAGAAACTAGCTTTGTAACTCTTGGTCAGCGAGTATTGGCGAAACCCCTGAAGTAAGTTACTACCGATAAGTTTAATCTCCTTGCAGAACTTGAGCTCATACGAAACCCTTATTCTGTTATTTATGTATTCTAGGATTCGCATGCATTATGGTCATCCAGATGTCTTTGACAGAGTTTTCCATATTACACGTGGTGGTATCAGCAAGGCCTCTCGGGTCATCAATATTAGTGAAGATATTTTTGCTGGTAAAGCCAATTGATTAACTCATTGTGAAAACCTGGATGATGAGTCATTTTAGTCTAATTTTATTCCACACTTTATTAATGTTGATGCTATGATCTTCAGGTTTTAACTCAACTCTACGTCAAGGGAATATTACTCATCATGAGTATATTCAGGTCCGTATTTGTTTTAACTTTTTTACTAATAGAATGATAAACAATATATATGTATTAATTTTATATACAGGTGGGCAAAGGGAGAGATGTGGGGCTCAATCAAATAGCTCTGTTTGAAGGGAAGGTTGCCGGTGGGAATGGTGAACAGGTTCTTAGTAGGGATGTATACAGACTTGGCCAGCTCCTTGATTTCTTCCGAATGATGTCATTCTACTTTACAACTGTTGGCTTCTATTTCTGTACAATGGTATGTGGACCCTCAAATGAGTGATAGTGATCTTGTTTGCCTCTCATCAAAGTTAAATACCTGCAACCAGATGTTAACCTTTTAATTAAATCAGGCTTAGCGTCATGGTATCTCATTTAGCTGCTAACTCTATAAAAAAAGTCTTCCATTATCATTCTCCCTGGATCACTTCATTTTTTGTACCTTATAACTGAGCTGTTACTGATAAGTTCCAAGTTTCTCCAAGTTTGGTTTTCAGGAACTAATGCTGATGAATTGACATTTACATGTCCTCTTGCAGTTGACGGTGCTTACTGTGTATATTTTCTTATATGGGAGATTATACCTGGTAAGCATGGTGGTTACCTAGATTTGGTTATGACGCTTATGCTATCTTCATGGCTGATTAGACCCCTACATGTGTTTGATTTTTGTTAGGCACTTTCTGGAGTTGGAGCTACTATTCGACAAAGAGCTATTCTTCTGGACGATACTGCGCTTAGCGCCGCCCTCAATGCTCAGTTTCTGTTTCAGATTGGTGTCTTTACTGCTGTGCCAATGATTTTGGGCTTTATTTTGGAACAGGGTTTTCTTCAGGTACTAAGTTTCCCCGTTTTAGCCGTATCATAACTGTTATTCCACATTTCCTGATATGATTGATAGTGAAGCATGTGTTTAGACGTTCCTTGGAGACTGACATGTGTTCTGATTTAGCTCATTCATTTACTTGATTATCCACTGTGCTTATATTTGATTATAAGTTACCTTATGGTAACAGATTCACAGGTTTTGTTCTTGTGTTCTGTACTAGTGTTTTGAATTATAATGTTCGTTTGTGAATTATCTAAAACCTGATCCTACTGGATATGCGCATTTAGTCTTTTGTTGATATCTGAACTATTTACTTCTGTATGTTACTTTTTTTTGTTATTGTTTAACTATCTTTCACTTTGTAGGCCATTGTCAGTTTCACAACGATGCAGTTTCAGCTATGTACCATCTTCTTCACATTTTCTCTTGGCACAAGAACCCATTATTTTGGACGGACAATTCTCCATGGTGGCGCTAGGGTATATTCTTATCATCGACTCTTCAATCTCTCTCTCTCTCTGTATTGTCTGGAATGTGATAAAAAGTGTTTGTCAACAGTACCAAGCCACTGGAAGAGGGTTTGTCGTCGAGCACATCAAATTCTCTGAAAACTACCGTCTTTACTCCAGAAGTCATTTTATCAAAGCGTACCTCTCCCGCATACTTTGTTTCTTATGTGCATATATTTCTTATGTATACCTGTTTAGCCATAGTAAAGGATGGTCAATTCATTGGTGTATGCTTGGTTCTTCGTCAGGATGGAAGTTATTCTACTACTGGTTGTCTACCTGGCGTATGGAAACGATGAGGCTGGTGCTGTTTCCTACATTCTTCTGACGGTTAGCAGTTGGTTTTTGGCTGTCTCTTGGCTTTTTGCTCCGTACCTGTTCAACCCTGCTGGATTTGAGTGGCAAAAGTAAGTAGTGCTGTCTCTTTTATGTTCTGTTGAGCAACATGTTCTTTCAATGAGCATTATTATTCTTCTTCTTTCAGAGTCGTGGAGGACTTCAAAGAGTGGACAAATTGGCTCTTTTACAGAGGTGGAATCGGTGTGAAAGGAGCTGAAAGCTGGGAAGCATGGTGGGAAGAAGAAATAGTAAGTACTTTATTTCCCAGCAAAATGTTTTTTGCTTGTCCGTCTTATAGTTCTACTTATTTGGCAACTAATAATTGTCTTTGTACAGTCTCACATTCGGACCTTGAGCGGGAGGATAGTGGAGACTATTTTAAGTCTACGATTCTTGGTCTTCCAGTACGGTATTGTCTACAAACTGAACCTGCAAGGAAATGATACATCAGCTGCGGTACAGTGTTTCCCTTAGTCTACACTTTAGCATATCACAGTTTGCTAGTTTTCTGCTATAATAAATCTTTTGCTGCCTCTCTCACGTATTGCTTTAATGATTCCATTCATTTCAATACCATCTGATAATCTCTTGTGAGGATTATAAGGGTTACGATGTGTTAAATCTGGTTTTGATCATGTTTTTGAATGTGTGGAGTATGACCTGGCTGGTGAGATAAAATATAGGATTTTTATGAATTTTGTTAGTCTTTATCTTCCATTTGTAATTTTTGTTTTTAGAGTATAACTTACCTTGAAAGAATTACCATGTACTGTACTCGTTTATGCTTTTGTTATCATGATTTCTTTGTATCTTTGCTGTGGACGTAGCTGTTTAATAATATGATACTTAATCTTCTGCAGTGGTATGGCTGGTCGTGGGCTGCATTTGCGTTGATTATTGTTCTTTTTAAGGTTGGTTTATTCAACTTCACGCTTCATTTCCCCAATAACCTTAGTTCTCTGAGTATAATATTGCATAACCTTATTCTGATAATCTTCATTTTTTTCCCAATAACCTTAGGTCTTTACCTTCAGTCAGAAGATCTCTGTCAACTTCCAGCTCGTGCTTAGGTTTGTACAAGGCGTTGCCTTATTGTTGGCTCTAGCTGGCATAATTGTAGCGGTCGTGCTCACGAACTTATCAGTGACAGACATATTCGCCAGCATATTGGCCTTTATACCGACAGGATGGGCAATCCTTTCTGTAAGTTTCCTTCCTTCTTTCTCACCTTGAGAGTTTCTAGTCACTGCTGAGCTATAGCTGCTGAGTCCACTTTAACAAATGCAATCTCTCTTTTGTTGTGTAGATTGCGTGTGCTTGGAAGCCAGTGATTAAGAAAATGGGGCTGTGGAAATCAGTACGGTCCCTAGCAAGGCTGTATGATGCAGGAATGGGAATGCTCATATTCCTTCCCGTTGCGTTCTGCTCGTGGTTCCCGTTCGTCTCGACCTTCCAGACCCGTATGATGTTCAACCAAGCGTTTAGTCGTGGTCTGGAGATCTCTCTCATCCTCGCTGGAGACAATCCTAACTCAGGCTTTTGAAGCTCCTGATTCTATCTATTTGTTATCTGTGTGTTTTATTTCAGTAGAGTTTTGAGTTACTGAGTTTGTAGTAGAAAATGATGAGAGCCTGTTTGTAGTAACTTTTTAAGGCATTTTAAGACTTCTGTAATGTTTTGTTTCTAGATTCAGTACAGGTTTAAGTCGATACTATTGTGCTTTTTTTTCGTTTCTTTATATCGACGTAGCTTTAGAGTGTAGTTGTACGTTGTGATGCGAAATTAGATCTTCAAAAGGGTATAGTACTGGTCAAAGTCGTCATCTATATACTTTTCCAAACTTGGTCAAAATCGGAATCAAGACTACCAAAAATATTTGCAAATAATTCAGCCAGTCAAAAGCCCATTTAAAGAAGGCCCATTAAATGAGAACCTCTCTCAAACGCTGCAAAGAATCAATTTGGGTCAGTTGAAAGTCCATTAAGTGAATGCCGAAGGCCCATTGAAGTGAGAACCAGACACCCAAACGCTGCAAAGAAATCGCCGTCTCAGCCAGAAGGTTCTAGTGGAAGGTCTCAGAAGGCCGACAAGAAAAGAAAAAAAAGGTCTGAGAAGTCTACAAAGGTACCGTTAACAGTTAGCACATACGAGAAAGTTCAAGCAAACACACACAAGAATCCCTTGGAGCCTGTAAGCAGAGTGGTGATGGGAGACGAGGATTGGAGAAAGATTAGACTTTTATGTCCCTCTGTATCGAAAGTTATCGACTGGGTTGCTTGGAACGATCAGAAACTGGACTTCAAGTCTATAGCCGCAGCGTTTGGGCTCGAGCCGTCGACGGTGAAGCTCAATGGTCACTTCATAAGCAGAGATAATGATTTAGTCGCTTCTTGTGTGACGTGGAAGTCTTTGCTCGCTTTCTTCTCAGCTAAAGGCTTGTCTACTGGTAAAGACGGAGCTGGTGCTCTCCTCGTCGACGGCAAGCTCTCTAAAGTCGGTACCAAAAGTGAGTTTCCTTTCAAAGTTCAGCTAATCTTGGAATTAAAGTATTTTTCTAATAGATTATATTTTATGTATACGTGTGGTTGATTTTTTCAGGAGCATACTCTGATCCTCAAACCATCAACGATCTTGGTCTAAACAGAAACAAGAAGTTGAAGGATAAGTGTTCAAGTATGTGGGAACAATCTTGCTACACATACCATGTGGTTTTGAATATCTACTTTTAAGTTTAACCGACTGTTTTAAGTATCAACAGTTGAGGAACCTCTGCTCTCTGGATGCAACAAGAGAAAGTTATTGTCTGAAGATATGCACTCATTCAAGAAACTAAAACTCTACATGGGTGATAGCTCGGGTAAGATCTCAGTAATGGTCTCTTCTTTGATGTACTAAAACAACATTGTGGTCTCTTCTTTGATGTTGCTATGTGGGATTTATGTATGTTGCAGGAATACAAAGCGGAGTAAAATGCAGTTTCACTAGTGATGGTCTCAAGAGGACAAGAGAAGATGATATGATGATTGCTTCCACATCTCGTAAGAAGATAAGATAGATATCTACTTTGTAAAAACAGAGCATGATGTAAAAGTTTTTTTCTCATGTATTCTATTGACTAAAAGAGATGCAAAATTCCAAATCTTAAAAAGGCAAATCTCACTGGTCCAAGTATACATATTGTACAACTTGTCTCTCTTGAAAGTTTCGAACCTACTTCGTGGAAAAATACTGCCAAGCGGCAGCAGCTACTGCAACCAATATGATTTTGAAGAGAAGTTTCCTAGACAAGACCGAAGATTGAGCTGCGGGTGACTCTAATGATGGTGATTCGACTGGTCTACCTCTGATCTTGGCTGTGAATCTTGATAACAACTGCTTAAGCCCGCCTGTTTTCTTTCCTGCTAGAGTAAACAGAACAATCATAAACTTGACACTAGAATCCAGGTCAATCCAGGTGAGAGCTTTCAAATGATAGTGAAAACATGGGCCTACGGCATTTGATGACTAACCTTTGCTTTTGAGAAACCTTTCTTCTTCACCTATTCGTCTACGGAGAGCATTGAGCAATGATCCAAAGTACAATGCGAAAACAGTGCAAGTGATCGTGATGACGTTGTAAGGCATGCTGAAATCAGGGGTTGTCAAAGGTACGAGCAATACTTCTGTGTAAGAGCGCACTAATGATTCCTCCTGCAACAATCCAAAGGATAAAGTAAGTTATTACGTTCGGATTAGGTGACAGGGGCATACATTTCTACCTTAAATTTTGATAACAAGGGCAATGCGCTGAGTTCTTCTTCGAAACCCAAACTTGCATGATGATCTGGAAAACTTATCAAGGCCGATGGAATGTCGAATCCTTGGTTAGCATCAGGAGGATATTCATCTATATGTAGAAAACCCTGTTGAGTTGAGCAAATTTTACAGAACACAAATCAGTTTCCTGACACTCAGATCAATCGATTTGATGATAAGATTGTGCTAAGTGAATAAAGCTAAGGAGAACGAAATATTTACCTTATCATACTCTATGGATATGGCTGCAGATTTCACTTCACATGGTAGTTCCAGCATCATCTCCATCATGCCAGATGACATCTTATCAGTAGATGGTGAGACATTGATCTTCTTCAAGACCTCACTGCTTGTATTCTGTTGTTGGTCCACAAAGATTTGGAGTGTGTGATAATAAACCTTAACATACCACGGGAAAATCTGGAAAATGTTAGTTTTTATTGTACAGCGTCCATTGCTGAGATCTCTGCCGTATAACTTATCATGTGATTCTGTGGCTTTTAACAAGATGGCTATTGCACCCCTTTCGTTCCCGCTTCCCATCAAGAACCGAGAAGCGTGTAATGGAGCTTGTTGGCATGACCACTTTGAGGGAAGCTTCCAAGCAAGGCCAAGATCAAATGGCTCACTGTCACTGGATTTGTCAATGTCGAAGACAAAAAGAAAGCAGCTGAGTTCTCGAAGAGTCCTGTCTGGCTTTATAGACAATTCGAATTCTGCGTTCGTCCAGAGCGTCTGCGTTTCTGGATGCGCAAGACCCTCCACTTGAAGATATACATTACTTGACTTTGCAAGAACACATTTTCCGACAACTTTTCTCCCAAAGAGTGAACTAAGGGACCAACTCGGCTGTAGTTGTTTTTCGACAGAAACAGTATCAGGCTGGAGAACAACAGTAAGACTCTGCTCAAGCAACATGCCAGAACCCAACCTCTCTTCACCAGAGTCAACCATAGACAAACGCAATCTCTGAGAATGATAAAACCCTCTATAAACAGACGGTCTATTCATCAACGCAGAGATCCCATCCTTGTCTCTACACGGAAGCAGTTTCAGCCACGGTGTCAAGTTCTCAGTACAAACAGCTTCACGCGGCAGCGAACCGTACCTCAGCTTATCCGAGTTCGTCCCAAACCCCCACGTAGGAGAAGCATAAGAAGAGGAAGATTCTAGAAAGTTGATGGAAGCACAGAAAAGCCCTGAGAGCGCGTGTGTTAAGTTCTTCCAAGAAGCATCAACCTGAGCGTGAGGAACATCAAACACAGCCCAAAGCTCCACACCAACAGGCTTAGCGTTCGTACTTGATAGCGGGTCAAATCCTCCCCAGTGTTCGTGGTTCCAACGTCCCTGAGTGAAAGATAGCTCCATCTCCTTCACTCGAAACTTCTGAACCTGTGTTAAAGAATCCACATCTCAGAGATTACATAAAAAAAACCTCTTAATAATGGATAAAAGAAATGAATATTGTTTCAAAATGTCATAGCAAACATAGGTTTTGCTCCAGAAAAGCTATCATATACTCTGAAATCAAGATCACTCAGGACCGGTCATGGTCCTGAGTAAAGCCAAATGAAACATTCATCTTATCTCAGCCCAAAAGCTCAGGGCCGGTCATGAGTAAAGCCTAATGAAACATTCGCCTAATTTTAAAGAGTTAGATCTAAACAAGTCGTATGGCTTCCAAATTTTTACTAAGATTTATCTTAAATTGTTTTAGAGGAAGTATCTAAAATTCCAATTCCTTCTAACTGCAAAAAGATCAAAGCTATGCCTATAGCAGATTTTGAGCTTTATTTACCAGCTGAGAAATAGCTTTGGGGAAGAGATGGTGGTGGCGGCCATGGGAGTTAGACGGAGGAGCTTGATTCTCGAAATGGAAATGAGCTAGGACTTTCCGATCGGGCAGAGGCTTCAGCAGCAACGCCTCGGTGAACTCTTCTTCGACGACGACTCTGCTCGATCCGAGAGCGACGGCGAGCAGAAACGATTGGAGGATTAGCAGAGGGATCCACCGGGTGAGAACGAGTCTAGCCATAATCGGATTCGGATCCGAGGAGAAGGGAAGGTTCACAGGGGTTGTTGTGTTACTGTGGATCGAGCATTACAGTGTTAGATCACGCTGGAGCTCCAGCGAGCCGGCGACAAGAAGTGCGTTTTAGGTGTAAACGGCTAAACGCTGAATGAGATGGGATTAAAAGAGCGTTTGCGGAATAAAGGGCCTAATCGGGGATTAAAAACGAAATAATATGAATTATCAGACCCAAAAGACGTGAGAGCCAGACAGAGATGAATTAATTATCTGTACTACTACTAAATTTAGTTATTTTACAAACTTCAGATTTATAACAACAAGATAAATGAAAAAAAAAATGTGGGAAATCTATCAAACCACCATAACTAGAGCAACACACAAATATATTACTCTCTCTGTCCGTATGTGATGTTTTAGGTTATTTCACATATATTAAGAAAATACATATTTTTATGTAGTTTAATTTAGTAACATAAAAATACATTAAATAAAACTAGTTTAACCAATAATAAAAAAGTACAGTATTTTATAATTGGTTATAAAATTCAAATTATATTAAATTCTACCTAGATTAATGAAAACATCACTTAAAATAGGACAAAATAAAAATCCTAAATCACCGCTCAAAGTAGGACGGAGGAAGTACTATATAGTAAAATTCAAAAAGGGTGAAAATTGGATGACTAATTGTGGTGTGGAACCTGACTTTATGGCCATCATAGAGCGATTAACTTTTTGCGCATTATAGATGGTGATCTCTATCTCAGTCCATCCATGAATATAAAGGTATCAAGTCAAAAAAAAAGCTATCAAGTCAAATGAATTATGTTTTTACTACCGTGTGTAAACGTTAAGCACTATTGTTATTGTTAGACCATCTCCTATCAGTGGCGGACCCAATCATTTTTTTTACATGTGTCATCATATATAAAATTTCGAAAACATGATAACAAAAGTACCATCTGGAGATTTGAACCTAGGTTTAGGTGTGTCAACACCCATTCAATTACCATCTTAGCTGCTGTCTGCTGATTTTCTATGAATTTTCTATGCAAAACTAATTATTTCATAATTAAATCTGTGTCAACTGACCCTCTAATTTTATACTGGGTCCGCCTCTGTCTCCCATGACACTCTATAATTTTCAGTCTAAAATAATGTAATTCTATTATAGAATTGAATTTGCTTTAATAATTTACTCTATAATAAAATTACACTCTAATAGAGTGAGATATAAAATAATGTTTTTTATATTCTAAATATAGAGTTAAAAATCAATATTCATTTATATCTCAAAAATAGAATAATTTTATAATATAACAAACTATTGGAGTAATCTAAATCTATAACAGAGTTACACTATCAAAGCCATAGCCGAAGAATTCAAAATTTTTGAAAGAAGATGATACTAATTGAGAAGCATGTTATGTGCTAATATTTGTGACGCATTTCCACGTACAGCTTTTGGATCATTGACAATTATACTCATTCTTAAATTCGTTGAGTCTTTTGACCAAAAAAAAATAATAATTCGTTGAGTCTTTTTCGTAAATGTTACACACTTGAATGATTTTCGACCTATGCAAGTAGATTTTCACTAAGATTAGAGGAATGAATACCACCATATTTTGAAGAAGAAAAAAAATCAGTATTATAGAACAAAAAAAAAACACTAACAATCTAATTACTATCCAACAAACCCCTATTTACTAAGATAGCAATAATAGAACCGGCAGCGCAGACCCAAACATATAAAAGTATTCAGAAAAATACAAAGCAGAAATGCACAAACATTATGGTTAGAACTTAAATTTCTCCACCACATAAGATTGGAATATATAATTTTTGATAAACAAATGTCACTCTGTAACATCCTATAATATATAGTTAGATCTCCTTGAACTGCACGTATACATATAAAACACATCGGAAATTACATTTTTTGATAAAAAAATCTTATTTATTTCAGTGTTGGAAAAGAATTTTGGTCTCATGATCAAAGTTACGAGTTAAATGACTTGAGTTGAGAGTGATTCGTTTGTTCAGCGATAATGACCATTTAATCTGATACTTTAAATATTTTAATCTCTTCCCAAAATATCCCAACGCCAACATTAATAAGAAAGCAGCCCCACTACTTAACCAAAAGCTCCGCCACAACCCCGCAAAAACGATGACGTTTCACAACGACTCTATCACTTTCCTCAGACTCCCACTTCTTCTGCTCTTCTTCCACTTTCTCTCGCCGGCTACCTTCTCCGCCGATTACATCCCCTCGACGTTAGACGGACCGTTCGTTCCGGTGACGGTTCCGTTAGACACGTCTCTCCGGGGAAAGGCAATCGATTTGCCTGACACAGATCCTCGCGTCCGCCGCCACGTCACCGGTTTCGAGCCGGAGCAGATTTCTCTATCTCTTTCCTCCGATTACGACTCCATATGGGTCTCTTGGATCACAGGTACCACCTTTTACGTGATTTGTATAATAACTCTCTGCAATTTAATTTTTTTTTCTGTTACAAAAAAAAAAAGATATTAGTTTTTTCTCTTAGTTTACAAAAAAAAAATTAGTATTTTAAAAAAAATTATTTCGTCACAAAGAATAGAGTGCTTATGTAATAAATGCTGGAAAGGACGAATCTTATTACCAACTCACTCTTTTTCAGACATAGAACTCTTTTTTTCAGTTACTTGTATCTAAAGTTAGGAACTTGCGACTCTAATGAAAGCTGACAACGAGCTTAAAGTTATATTTAATTAATGAAACTCGTGTTGTGTCTGAAAGGTGAGTTCCAAATCGGCAAGAACGTGAAGCCTTTAGATCCGACAAGTATCGACAGTATTGTCCAGTTCGGTACTTTGAGACACTCACTGAGTCATGAAGCCAAAGGACATTCACTTGTTTATAGTCAACTTTACCCTTTTGACGGTCTCTTAAACTATACTTCTGGAATCATACACCATGTCCGCATCACAGGTTCTTCTCATTTATAATATATACACACACTATGACAAACCTTACTTGATAACTGGTTTTGCTGTGTTTTAAACGCAGGGCTGAAACCGAGTACCGTCTATTACTATCGATGCGGCGATCCTTCACGACACGCTATGAGTAAGATACACCATTTCCGTACAATGCCGGTTTCCAACCCCTCGAGTTACCCTAGCCGAATAGCAGTCGTGGGCGATCTTGGTCTCACTTACAACACAACAGATACAATCACTCATCTGCTTCAGAACTCTCCGGATCTTGTTTTATTAATCGGCGACGTGAGCTACGCGAACTTGTACCTAACGAACGGGACCAGCTCAGACTGTTACTCGTGCAGTTTCTCGGATACCCCTATACACGAGACGTACCAGCCGCGTTGGGACTACTGGGGTAGGTTTATGGAGAGACTGACTTCGAAAGTTCCTTTGATGGTGATCGAAGGAAATCACGAGATCGAGTTGCAAGCCGAGAGCAAGACGTTTGAAGCTTATAGCTCCAGATTCGCTTTCCCTTTTAAAGAGAGCGGCTCTTCTTCTAAGCTTTATTATTCTTTTAACGCCGGTGGGATTCATTTCGTGATGCTCGGTGCATACATCGCCTTTGATAAACCAGGCGAACAGTACGAGTGGCTAAAGAAGGATCTGGCTGAGTTCGATAGATCGGTGACTCCGTGGTTAGTAGTCTCGTGGCATCCGCCTTGGTATAGCACTTACACAGCTCATTACAGAGAAGCCGAGTGTATGAAAGAAGCTATGGAAGAGTTGCTTTGCTCTTACGGTACCGACATTGTCTTCAACGGACATGTAACACACAGAAAAACTGTCTCTCTTTTTAATCTTGGCCTTTAATGATTTGATTAAACTATTTTTTTCAGGTTCATGCTTATGAACGGACGAACAGAGTTTACAACTACGAACTAGACCCGTGCGGTCCAGTTTACATAGTGGTTGGTGATGGAGGTAACCGTGAAAAGATGGCGATTGAGCACGCGGATGAGCCCGGTAAATGTCCTGACCCGTTTACCACGCCGGATCCAGCCATGGGTGGAGAATTTTGCGCTTGGAACTTCACCAAGACTGGTAGGTTCTGTTGGGATCAGCAACCTGAGTATAGTGCCTTGAGAGAAAGCAGTTTCGGCCATGGAATATTAGAGGTAACGGCTTTAACTAACTCCTAAGCGCGCCAAAAAAACCACACTAAGAGTTTTTAATTAGATTTAATTTATTACGCAGGTGAAGAATGAGACATGGGCACTATGGACATGGTATAGGAATCAAGACTCGAGTAGTAAGGTCGGAGATCAGATCTATATCGTGAGAGAACCTGATCGATGTCCACCACGTCACAACCGTCTTGTTAACGATTGCTAAGCTCAAAGTTTGGTCTATTTTACAAGTATGAATAATAATAATCCAAGAAAATAAAATTAAAAAAAAATTCTCAAAAATGTTGTTTTCTAAAAGATGTCGAGGAACTCTATAACGAAGCTGTTGCAAACGGGACAATGACCTTTCTGAGCCATAAGCTCTTTAGAGCAGAGCTTACAGAACGTGTGACCACAACAAGGTGTAAAAGTCGCGCCTTTGATGTTCACATGACAAACGCAGCAACTCATCTCTCCTTCTTCTTCCTCGTCTTCATCTTCGTATTCGTCTTCTTCTTCGTCATCCATGGCGTATCTTGAACCTGTTAACCCCATTTGCCGATCCGTCTCTTCCAACAGATCCATCAGCGACATCGTCTGCTTCGGGCCAGATGGTTTCTCTTCCTCTGCTTCTTCTGAATCATCGTCATCTTCCTCGTCGTCGTCGTCAGCTTCAGCCGCTTCCTGCGCGGCGGCAGCTTCTCTCGCGGACATCTGCCTCTCTTCCGCGAACTTAACCACCGGATGACGGAGGATCCTATCATCGTCTTCGCCGTCGTCACCGTGATCTCTAACGGAATCGTTACGCGAAAACTGCGGCTTGAAGCTCCTCGACGGCGGTCCGTCTCCGGGGATGCTTACGTCAGCTGAATCGTCCGGGTTTTTACCCGACCCGAATCGCGTTGAAGATCCGCGCGTGAACATCGCGCGTCCTGAAGAGCCGGGTGGATCCGACATCGGAATTGCGTAGAATAAACCGGCGGAGTGTGATCAGAACCGGTTCGTTTCAATAACAACGGTCGATGAAAGTAAAATAAAGTTTTAGCTCTTTCTACAAACTATAATGGGAACGAACCTCTTGCATCGAATTAGAGAGTGTTGAATAATGTTTTAGCTCAGATTGAAAGTTCTAAAGTTTGGATCATTTGTTTGCTTTTGTTTTCTTTTGGTAATTTTTTTTTTCTTTTTTGGATTTGCAATTAATTTTTTTATCATTCAGACTTAGTTTTTCTTTTGTTCTTGAAATCTTGCATCCTTAAACTGGAAGAAAATTTTGTGGTTATAAGTTATTTAAAATGGATAAACCAGGGGTAAGGAGAAAATGAGTCTTAACGTGAAAGAAAATGATCTAAGTTAAGGATGTTTCTACAATTTTGTGACAAAAAGCTATTTACTTTTTCTTATTTATTGATGATCAATGTGAATTATCACTCTTTTTATTACAAGGCTAACGAATAACCAGGTGAATGAAATTTGTGCATGAAGAGAGAAGATGTACATAGATCTACTGAAATGCTTTTCTTATGAGATTTCAAATTTTTAACTAATGTTAACCTTTTATAACGGAGTATTGGCGCCATTTTACATTGAATCTATCTATTTTTTCCTTTACAAGGTTCTGACGTGATACAAGAAAACAGTCATGCTTATATTATATCACCAACAAATTGACAGTGTTTGTTTTCCTATCAAGTGAGTAATCTATGAAGTATGAATGAATATTGAGTAGTAGGTGAGAAAATTTTGTTCTCTTAAAACCTAAACAAAGAGTCAATATGTCCGAGTGGTTAAGGAGACAGACTTGAAATCTGTTGGGCTTCGCCCGCGCAGGTTCGAACCCTGCTGTTGACGATAATTTTTTTTTTGGCAATATAAAACCTAGGTTGTAAACGACAAAACTAACGACCATTTGGCATTACTCTTTTTTATAATGAGGATAGAGAGGCCTCACTATCTTTGACTATAAAACCAAATGCCCAGTTTCTCTCGGCCCAGTCAGGTGGAGCCTATAACGATACAAACAAACCGGTAAAGCCACGGCCCATATCAAATACCACATCGTCTCCTTCGCCGCGCAATGTTGTCTCCAGTTACGTGTCAAATCTTCTCAGGGGTCACGATCTGAAATCCGATCGCTGCTGTAGAATCAGTTTCGTGCTCCGCAGATTCTCTCTCTCGAGCTTTTCTCTCTCTCACTTTAAGGTAGTGTGTTCGCGCTCTAACCATATGCAAAAAAAAAAATCATTTCAATTTAGAATTCCTTAAGCTCATTTTCAACGGTGATTGATTGATCCAGATCTTTCCGAGCTCCAGAAGAAGGGATCGGAGAGAGAGAGAGAGTTTCTCTATACGTTTCTCGATCTGAATCATAGTAGACGATCGTCTTGAGAAAAGAGACGAAAAGGTCATTTCAGAAGTTGCCAGTTTTGAAAAATTTGCAGTAAAACTATCGATTCCTCAGAGGCGGATCTGTGAACGGGGAACTAGATGAGTTCTTCTTAGGTAGAAGAATCTAGGAATCGTAATTGATCTGCTCCCCCTTGCTTCGAGTGTTTGCCTATAACCGTCGTCAACAGTTTCAGTTGTTAAGCTTTGCAAGCGATAATGAATACAGAGAATCGGAATTTTCCAGCTAGGCCTCCGTCCTCGTCTCCATTCGCATCTGCTCCGCCGCCAGGGGTTCGACCTCAATCCGGAGGACCAGAGACGGTTGGTTTTAGACCACCTATAAGGCCTTTCGCACCTTCTGGTCCTCCTATGGCTCCACCACTAACGGGGGGTGTGATGAGGCCTGGCCAAGCTCCTTTGGTTTCTCAGGTTCCAGGGAGTAGACTTCCAGGTCCTCCTCCACAGCCATCTTCGAATTCGTTTCCTTCACCAGCTTATGGTGGTCCTCCTGGTGGCGGTTCTTTTCAGCGGTTTCCAACTCCTCCTCCTCCTCATAGTGCTCCACCACCACCTCAAACTCTTGCAGGTCACTTATCGCCTCCGATGTCTTTTCGCCCGCAGCAACCAATGGCGCCTGTGACAATGGGACCTCCTCCGCAGAGTATGACTTCTGGTTTACCTGGAGGAGGATTTGCTTCTCCCCCTGGTCCTGGTTTTCAACAGTCCATGCCTCCAGTTAATCCGTCTTATCCTGGTTATCCCAGCAATCAGGTCTCACAGGGTCCCCCAAAGCCGTTCCAGTCTCTACCTCAGGGTCCTCCGTCTACAGTCTCATCGTATCCTCCTCAGACAGGAGGTTTTGGTCAGCACCCAGGACAGCAGAATCTGCATCCAGGCTATGCGCCTCCTACCAGTAACGTTCAAGGTTTGGTTGAAGATTTCAATTCGCTTTCCCTTTCAAATATTCCCGGGTCGCTTGAGCCAGGACTTGATCATACCTCATTCCCAAGGCCATTGGAAGGTGACGTGGAGCCAAGTTCGTTTTCTGAAGCGTACCCCATGAATTGTCATTCTAGATATCTGCGGCTGACAACTAGTGCGATTCCAAATTCCCAGTCTCTGGCGTCGAGGTGGCATTTGCCTCTAGGAGCTGTGGTTTGTCCACTTGCTGAGGCTCCTGAAGGGGTTAGTATTCTTCAAGCTAACAATCAAGTCTTTTAAATTCTTTCATGTTTTGATAATCTGGAGCTCTTTAAATGCTTCCTCTTATTTTGATTCAGGAGGAAGTACCACTTATTGATTTTGGCTCAAGTGGTATCATCCGCTGCAGAAGATGCCGTACCTATGTGAATCCTTATGTTACTTTTACTGATTCTGGAAGAAAGTGGCGGTGTAATATTTGTTCTATGCTTAATGATGGTAAGTTTTCCGAATCTTCAGGATCGGTTTTGTTAACCAAACTGGTATAGAACGTCGTTCTTAATTGAATATGCCTTGTCTAATGGTCGTGCAGTTTCTTTCTCTGTGATTTTTTCTTAATGGCTAGTTTTTTCCAGTTGTGTTTGTCTAATCTGTAGGATTAAAATGGATCTGGTGAAAGTTACAAGGAACTATTTTTGGTGTTGTGTATGTTTTTTTTTGTATTGTGGTGGAATGTCATCCATGTCAATATACCTGTGCATCTGATATGCAATTTGGCCAGTCATTGGAATGTCACTGGAATGTCTTTTAATTTCCATAAACTATTGGAGCATGTTTCCATGTTCAGTACTTTCAGGCATATTTTTATTAGATGAATATGAAAGTTATGGACTAATTTCTTGTTCAGTGCCTGGTGAATACTTCTCACACTTAGATGCTACTGGCCGAAGAATGGACATGGATCAAAGGCCTGAGCTGACAAAGGGAAGTGTTGAAATCATTGCTCCAACAGAATACATGGTTCGGCCTCCGATGCCACCAATCTACTTCTTCCTCATCGATGTTTCATTTTCTGCTACTAAAAGTGGGATGCTTGAGGTAAGCATGTTGTATTTTAATACTCCACCTTGTAATTTGTTCAGCATTACATTTTTCTTCCTCGGTTAGTACAAACCTCAATGCTTACTTTAATCTGAATATACTACGTATCAGTGGATCTAGACTAGATTAGACATGCTCTCGCCTTTAGAGGCATGCTGTGAAATTTAGATCTCATGCTGACCCTTTTTCTCCTTTGGCAGGTTGCTACTCAAACGATTAAGTCTTGTTTGGATAACCTGCCTGGTTATCCCAGAACTCAAATTGGATTTATTACTTATGACAGCACTTTACATTTTTACAACATGAAGGTAATAGAATTGTAAATACCCAGGAATTTTTGTTCTGAAATACTCTAATCTTTATCATATATTAATTTTGGGCCTTGGCGATGCAGTCATCTTTGAGTCAGCCGCAAATGATGGTCGTCTCGGATCTAGATGATATATTTGTCCCATTACCGGATGATCTCCTTGTCAATCTATCTGAGTCTAGAAATGTAGTGGAAGCCTTTTTGGACAGTCTGCCTCTGATGTTTCGAGATAATGTCAATGTGGAATCGGCTTTTGGTCCAGCCCTCAAAGCGGCGTACATGGTTATGGTTAGTTACTATTCTGCCATGTCAAATGAAAATCAAATAATTCATTTGATCTGAGAGTCTTATATGGAATTTCATCTGGAATTTGTATTGGTTTGTAGTTGACTCTGTTTTCTCTGTCTATTTCAGAATCAACTTGGTGGCAAGTTGCTAATTTTCCAGAACTCGTTACCTTCTCTTGGTGTTGGGCGTTTAAAGTTGCGCGGAGATGATCCTCGCATCTATGGAACTGACAAAGAATATACTTTAAGAGTAGCTGAAGATACCTTCTATAAACAAATGGCTGCAGATTGTACCAAGTTCCAGATAGGAATTAATGTTTACGCGTTCAGTGATAAGTACACTGATATTGCCTCCTTAGGTACGTGAACGTTACATGTCACTGGTTTTTTTCATCAAAGGGTGTGGAGTCAATGTGTAACCAGTGGGGCCTTTTTCTCCCCGTTAAATATTTGATGTTTTAAATGCGAATGCTTTATTAGTTTTTGTAGTAAAATGCATTGGTTTGTGTAGGGACTCTGGCAAAATACACTGGAGGACAGGTGTACTACTATCCAGGCTTCCAATCGTCTATCCATGGAGACAAGTTAAGACACGAGCTGGCTAGAGACCTGACAAGAGAAACTGCGTGGGAATCCGTTATGCGAATAAGATGTGGAAAAGGTTTTACAGTTTATGATACAATATTCATTTGTGTTACCCGTTATGTCACTTAAGATTTGTTAATTCGTTGGTATGCTACATGTGAACTTATATATTTGGTTATGCAGGAATTCGATTCTCGTCCTACCATGGGAATTTCATGCTAAGGTCTACTGACCTGCTTGCTCTTCCTGCTGTCGACTGTGACAAAGCATATGCAATGCAGCTAACACTGGAAGAGACATTGCTTACAACTCCGACGGTGTATTTCCAAGTCGCTTTACTGTATCCTTGAATAGTTGATATTTTAATCATATCTAGTTTGATTTTTAGCTGGGACAACACATCATTTGGTTTTAGCAATCCTTAACAAAACTAAGATACACTGCTTCTTGCGGAGAGAGGCGTATAAGGGTACACACAGCTGCTGCACCAGTGGTTACAGATCTTGGAGAGATGTATAGACAAGCAGACACCGGTTCCATTGTCTCTGTATATTCTAGATTAGGTACGATAACATTCAATTTTTCCCAGTAGCATCATTTGTTGCTTTGGATACTCTTTAATGGCCTTTTTAATTCTGCAGCAATTGAGAAAACCTTATCCTCAAAATTGGATGATGCACGGAATGTCATACAGCAAAAGATTGTTAAAGCTCTCAGAGAATATCGTAATCTTCACGCGGTGCAGCATCGGTTGGGGTCTAGATTAATATACCCGGAGTCTCTGAAGTTATTGCCACTGTACGGATTGGCAATTTGTAAGTCCACTCCTCTTCAAGGTGGACCTGCTGACGCTTCACTTGACGAGCGCTGTGCGGCAGGCTTCACCATGATGGCTCTGCCTGTCAAAAAGCTATTAAAGCTGTTATATCCCAGTTTATTCCGTGTTGATGAGTGGCTCTTAAAGGTTTTGTGCATCTGTATCTCAATGTACATTATCAAACATCTTTTTCCCGAGAATTCTAAATCATTTACGAATTCGCATGTTTGCAGCCATCAGCAGACATTGATGACCTTAAAGACGTACTAAGGAGATTGCCTCTGGCTGCAGAGAGTTTGGATTCTAGAGGCCTTTACATATATGATGATGGTTTTCGATTGGTTTTGTGGTTTGGCCGTATGCTTTCACCTGACATTGCTAAAAATCTTCTTGGGGCTGACTTTGCAGCAGAGCTCTCAAGGGTATACTCTTTTAATCTACATCCATATTTGCATATGAACTTATGAACATACATGACATGCAATTATTTATCTACATGCGTGTCTTTCTTATTTGGTGGGACTTAGGTTACATTGGAAGAGCAAGAGAATGGGATGTCGAAGAAGCTAATGAGGCTGATAAAGAAAGTGAGGGAGAATGATCCGTCATATCATCCCATGTGTTTCCTAGTGAGGCAAGGAGAACAACCCCGAGAAGGCTTCCTTCTCCTCCGACATCTCATTGAAGACCAGATGGGCGGTTCGACTAGTTATGTTGACTGGATTCTGCAACTTCACCGCCAGATCCAACAAAATGCATAATAGTTCACAATGGTTAGAAACCTTTATTCCATTCCATGTCATAGCAATACATGCTGTACTTAAGAGTCTCAAGGTCACATGTTCAACGCTTCCTTTTTTTTTTCCAGACAACTTGGGTGACAAAATGCGCCTCTCTGAACTATTTAAAGAACTCATGAGCTCAGAATCTTCTTCTTAAGCCGTTTATTGGTATCACAGGCAGAAGTTTCAGGATCATTGCGGTCTGCTTCTGGGGCATAATGTGTTGTTTTGGAAAATTACAGAAGCACTACCTTTGAATTTTTTTTTTTATTTGTTTTCTATACATCTTTTCCAAGTGATGACTTTGATTTGCCTAATCAGAATGGTTGTCCTAAAGATCAGGCGTTTTTGTTTTTCTTCTGTTGTCATATTTTTTCGAATTTGTCTTGTGCGTCTGTACCAGATTTATTTTGGGAGTTAACAAATCTGTCTTAGTATTGTCTTTTGGTGAAGGGTGACTACATTATACAATGGGAATCAGTTAGCAAAAATAAAATGGTGTTGATATAAATACGAGTGATACAATCTGTGTAATCCTTGTAAATTGATGTTGTCTAAATCCTTTTATCATGTCTCAAACAAAAAAGACCATTGACTTTTTTTTGTAACGTTTTAACTTCCAAGTATTCTGGCCGGTCGAACCGTCCCCATTTGGTTAGGAGAAAAACGTGTCAATATCTTAGTGGGTGGTAGTACATTCTAGAACGGCATAGAAAAAGTCCGCGTCGCTTTTACGACGACGTTTTTGGGTTTCGGTCGGTTGCCTTTATAAACAAACAAACAAACCTCTCCTGTTATCGTCCCAGATATCGAATTGTATTCCGAGCTTGCTGGAGGAAGAAAGAGCAGCGATTTCCGTTCATTAGTTATCGTATGTTATCTCTCTCTCTTCTCTCTTCTCTCCTTCGTTTATCACAAATCTATTTTACCAATCACATGTCCCGATTTAGGATTCGTAGTTTCTCGATTTCTTCTTTTCTAGATTTGGATTCTTTCTTTTTCTATTTGCGGCTACTCCTTTCTATAATTGTTTCTGGATTTGATATTTCGATCTTAGATCTCGTCCGGGAGTATTGATTTCGAGCTTTCTCTAATTATCTTTTTCAGGTAGTTAACTCTATTTCACGGTTGTTTTAGAGCTTTTGTTTCCGAGAATGGCTGAGGTATGATTCTCTTTCTTTTCTTTTCATCTCTGTTTTGAAGTCAATTGAGTTCCTTCGTTGTTAGTTTGAATTGAATTGGTGAGATATATATATTAACATGGCAGGAAGCGCACAAGGTCACGTTGAATGTCTACGACCTAAGCCGAGGCTTGGCACGCCAGCTCTCTGCTTCATTTTTAGGGAAGGTTATCGAAGGTGTCTGGTGAGTTCTCTCTCTTATAAATGTTCTTACAAGTTTTGCAAGAAAGCTGATTTTAGTTCGATAGTGTTGCATTAACTTGGGGTTAAGGCTTTACACTAGTCAGTCGCAGAAGAGGGTGTGAGCTATCCTGTGTTAGATATTGACATGTGTGTATGTATGCGTCAAAGACATGAATAGTTTGATTTTGTATTCTCTTTTACTTTTGAGTTCCCTTACCTTGAATCCTTCTCGTATATGAGATTCTTCTTCTACGATGTGTAAGCTGGTAATAATAACATGTGAGCTATGTATATCCCTTTATCAGGCATACGGGAGTGGTTGTGTATGGAAGTGAATACTTTTTCGGAGGAGGCATCCAGCATCTGCCTGCTGGAACCACCCCATACGGAGCACCGCTGCGAACGGTAGAGCTGGGTGAAACACATGTTCCTAAAGATGTGTTCGAGATGTACTTGGAGGAGATCAGTCCACGTTACACTGCTGAATCATACAATCTGCTGGCTCACAACTGTAACAACTTCAGCAACGAGGTCGCTCAGTTTCTGGTCGGTAAAGGGATTCCAGAGTACATTCTCGACCTTCCGAACGAGGTCATGAACAGCCCCATGGGTGGTCTTATAAGTAAGTTATTCGCAATCTGTTTTTGGGTTTTTTATCTCTCTGCTGATCTTAATTTCTTTTTTGCAGTGCCTATGATTCAAAACCTGGAGACGACTCTGAGAGCCGGCGCTGTTCCTAACGCTCCCCAGTTTAGGCCTCAGGCACAGCCTTTTGGTGCTTTTGGCAAGGATGAAGGTCCAAAACTACCGAGCAAGCCCAAGGAGAATAACTCGAAGTCTGAGGATGCCAAAACCTCGGTTCCAGCTGAAAAAGTGGCACCTGCTGTTGCTCAAGCTTCTTCTAGTAAAGAGAAGGTGAAGGAGGATCCATTGGGTGATGCTAGGACCAAGATTCAGGAAGAGATTACCCGTGAGTTTGCAGCTCTCATGGCGCAAGGCACACTAAGAGCAAGTGAAGCAGCTGCCATGGCCACCAAAAGAGTGATGCAAAAGTATGGACATCTCAATATATCTGCCTAGTCTATAATAAAACCAGATTAAACCGTTTATCTTGCTGTTGTATTGAAACCGAGTCCATGATTTTGAACGATTTTTATTACTATTTTTTCCAACTACATTCGTATATATCAAAAAATCAGGAAACAAGCATCATGGCTGTTGAATTAGGAACAGTTAGGACACTAGGGTCAGAAGAATCTACTCCTATCCTATCCGACACAACCTGAGGAGGATCCGTGAACGATGTTCCTGGTCTATCTCAATAGATGTCTGTTTGGATCTGTAAAACAACTCTGAAGGATTATTGATGCCTGCAAAGCCTACCATAACAGCTGCAGCACCAATGAAGTTGGTGAAGCTTGGTTTGTTCCCTGATAAGCTGTCTACAATAGCTGTGCCAGTGGAACCTGTATGGTCAGCCCGGCTGACGCCACCGTGGTCGTTGTCAAAAAAAAGTACTGCCTTTGCCCATAGATAGTTACTGAGCACATTAAACATGAAAACGCCAAAACAAAACATCACAACATCAAATCCAACTAGAACTTGATCTTATATTATACCTTTGCCAACAACCAGATTCAACTCTTTCAAGGTTAGTGCGTTGAAGCGTTCTCACTTCGTGAAGTTGAGTATCAGAGCAGCAGGTAGGACGTTAAAGAAGTTGAAGAGACCTAGAAACCCGAGGAGCTGCGCCATACTGAACCGGCCGCTTCTTTCATCATCATCGTCTCCGGAACAGAGCAATGAGGGTGAGTTTGCAATGTTCTTTACCGTAACGGTCGTGTACTTGAGAGAGAGATTGGAAGCGAGCTGTGCCAAGAACCAAAACGGACATATCACAAGGCTAACTTTGGCAACACGCATCCGCGTCCAACGTCCCTTCTCGTCTAACCCTTTGCTCTAAGCTCTAAACTTTCCAATCCATCTCACTTCGCATCACCTTGACCAAGCAAAACAGCCTTGTCTGATTCGACCAGTTCCAGGAAATGAGAACTTTTGTCTCTCCGAAACAGCAAACTTCTACCATACGCCGCATCTTCGAGATACCGACCGATCTCAAAGAGAGGAAGGTAAACGACGAAGAGAGAATTACAAATGAAAGTGATCAAGAAGGGAGAGACCCCAGCGTCCACCACTGACTGGACTACGAAGCTGGCAGCGATCCAAATCGGTGGCAACGGCAAAGATGTATATAAGACCTAATAACCATCTCCATACTTTACTTGACTTGTCTCTTTGTTAGTGAGGGAATAACAAAACTTGCGCTCACAGATCTCTCACCCTATCAAGATCAATGATAAAGACATAGAGACACTTCGTATATCTAGCGTTTCTTGCCTTTGTACATACATTTGGAATCTGGCTTCGGAGTTCAGAAAATGACTTGTGGAAGTAGATAGTTGGGTTGCATGGAGAGATAAGTTTGCTCGCTTTATGGGGATTATGTGTTGCTATATAACTTCTCGTTATGGCTTTCCAAGGACACATTCAGGACTGATCTTGAGATTCCTCGGACTACAAGGGAAAATAATAGAAGAAGGATTTTAAAACATATTTTAGTCTTTATTGAAATAATTGTCATTTTAAATATTTATCTATGTGGAAGCCCTCTTGGTCCAGTAGTTTAACTAAAGGCATCTCCAACTCAACTCCATTTTTTTCTCCAAAATGAAGTAAAAGTGAATATGGAGTAAGGTATGCTCCAACCCAACTCCATATCCCACTCCATAATGAAATTTACTCCATAAATGGAGTAATCTATTTTTTGTTTGTTCATTACTCCATTATAGAATGGAAAATGAAATAGGATTGGAGCATTTTTACCCCATATTCACGTTTACTCTATTTTAGAGTAAAATATAGAGTTTTACATTGGAGATGCTCCAAGGGTTCAATTACTTCTACATCCGGAGATCTGGGGTTCAAACTCCAGAAAATACCAAATTATGTAGATTATGAGAAACAGGTTACCGGAGATCTTCAGCTTGGTGCATGGCGTACCATCGAATATAAATCTCATAGGACGGCTCAGAGTGTGCAGTCAGACGTGTATTCTCACAGGGTGATAGAATTGTCGGCTGTAAATCGTCTTTGTAATATTCTCATCATTGTAATAGCATAATTAATCGATAATAATCAACACAGACTTTCAAAAAAAAAAATTTATCTCTGATCTTATTTTCAAATTAATATTAAAAATGATGTGAACATATTTAAATTTTTACCTTATTATGCAGTTTGCCATATTTGTGTTTCTATTCAAAGAAAAAAAAATCATAATATATTTTTATTAATGATTGGAATAACAATATGAATATATTAGCAAAAACACAAATAACAAGATCTAAAAATGAATATATTATACTATATATATGGTACATAATTTATTTATTTATTTATAAAAATGAATATATTTTGTGCATAATTTATCAAGCTCTTACAAAAACAAAATTTAATTAAAAATAAAAGTTTAAAATGAAACAAGTACTGGTAATTAAATTTCATAACTAGTTGTTTAATAACCATGAACGCATCTAATATGAATGAAAATTTATTAAAATAATGTAAATAATATAATAAAATAAATTTATGTTGCAAAGTTATATAGATCAAGGTTAGTGAAAATATTTCGTCCACAATAAAAATATTTTATATCTATTACTATTTTAAAATATACAAATTATATCTTGATAAGATAATTTGAAATAATATAAAAGATTCATATGAAATTAGGTAAGGAATCACTTATATTATTTTGAACAGAATCCAAGAAAACTATTTGAAAGACCTTCTTTAAGAAAATTAATTGAAGGATATCACTTATATTATTTTGATAGAATCCAAGAAAATTAATTGAAAGATCTTCTTTAAAAAATTCCTCTTGTGAAAGTTTATGTCAATATAAATATGCATTACTTTATGAAAGTTTATGTCTTATGAAAGTTTATGTCAATATAAAGTAAAATAGAAGAGTCAAACAATTTACTTTAACAAAAAAAAAAGAGTCAAACAATTTAGAAACCAATCCTACAATATGGTTCTCTCCAAAAATTTATTAATCGCATTTTGTTTCGCTATTTTCTTCGTGATATCAAATGTTCATTGCATTGATATTGTTCCGGGTACTAGAATACTACTTTGACACTTAATTTTCGTTGTACTAATATATTAATTGCTACTTAATTTTAATATTGTATTGTTTATTATTGTTTGAACAGATATTGGCGTAAAACTTTCGAAAACATGCTACGGTCCATGTGTAGATTCGGGTATAGATCAAGGAGCTAACTGCAGAAGCTTTTGTACGGGGTTAAATAAGTCAACAGGGATTTGTATTTCTAACATTTGCTGTTGTATAAAAAGAAAATATTAAAATAATATTATCATATATTATATGTATTAATAAAAGTAAAAGAATATTATCAATAATACATAAAAATTACTGAAAATTTTACATGTGAAAACACATTTTGTCTTTCTAATTACATGTGAAGACATATCTTATTTGAGACACACTTTTTCATGCTATTTGTGTTCTTCTATAATTAAAATATATTTCTCAATTAAATCTAAAAATTTTGTCCAAATGGTTTATCAATGCTTTTATATTATGAGATTTGAGTTTTAATTCCCGGAGAAAACAGAATTAAAAGGAGAAAATGCTTATAAAAAATCTGCAGTATGTGCGAAGAAATACCGTCAAGCATGGATCCTATAGGACGGTTTACGTGATGCAATCTAACGTAAATCATCATACGATAAATATAATTGTTGGCGATAAAATTGTCTATAATATTTTTTGTAGTTGTAATAACATAATTATCGAACGTCAAGAAAACCAAGAACTTGAATACATAATGCTCTTGTCACATCAATCAATTATCCATATTCAATTAATTACCCATATTTAATCAATCATCAAACAAAAACAGTGTCTGCTGCTGAAACTTGAGAAGTTTAAACCATTTACATAAACAAACAGATTCATCACTGACATCCCAGAAATAACAGCGATTTAAAAGTTTTCCGGATCCATACAATCCAAAGTGAACCAAAGTTTGTAAGCAACCCTGGACAAATCTATCATACATTTGATACCAAGTCCTCTCTCTGCCTTTAGTTTAAATCCATATGTTTGAAAACGCGGGTTAGGCGACCGCGTTTCCGGAGAATATACGTTTGGCGGCCAAACACCGTGGCAAAATAGCTTTTATCGATGATAAAATAAGATTTTTCAGAAAAAAATCGGTTTTGTTTTGTCTCAAGATCTTATGTATTTTAGTAGGATCTGTAAAACTTTGATAGGATTAAGTAATAAAATGATAAAGTTGTGTGTAAATGGGTGAAAAAAGCTTTGAGAAAATGGAGCCATTGTTGTTGCAGATTTTAAGTTAAGAAGAAGATGACTTCAAAAATACAGTTTTGTTCCTTATTAAAAAAAAAAAAAAGAAACGTTGGCGTGCATCCTTAGCAACTATAATAGAGTTTTTACAAACTGGGTCAGCGCGGAACTTTGTAATATGTAAGCAAAGTTTATATTTATACGTGTACATACAGAATAGGCTTATAAACTAATCTTCCATTTTTTGTTTATTCGCTAGGTCTGGTTCGACTGTCTAACTCACGCCTATCACATTTCCGAACTTGCGACATTCGCTCTTATCCTCCTGTATATTCAAATGAGAAATCTTTAAAATAAGTTTTCTTTAGAACATTTTCAATAGTACTCTATAACTCTTTTTGTATTCCATTTTAAAATACAACAATTCTATCATACAGTTAAATTTGCTCTAATAATTTATTCTATAGTACACCAAAACCACCAGAGCAAATCCAACTTTATAATAGAGTTATTCACTTTAGAGAAAAAGATATAGGAAATTATAGAATATTATTAGAGATGGTCTTAGGTGTCAATCATTTATAGAAAAAAATAAGAAAAATGTTATAATTTGATTGGTTTAAAAAATTTCAATTTTCAATTATTCTAGTTAGATCTAAAATAAAAGACAAATATATAACTAACTAATATCACTTACAAATAATAATTTATGGCAACATAATAGAAAGTGTAATAATGTTAGATTAATATTTTTATATTATATACTACATTACAATAAATATAAACAACTTATAGAAATTAATATAATGATTTCATATTTTATGAAAACATTACTTTCGTATATAACGTATTATAATAATTATTAATGTCATATAATATTCATATCTGCTTTATAAATCATTCCTCATGATCTGATACAAATTTGAAACACCTTGACCCAGCTTCCTATGATGCGGTCGATTTATTCTGTCTATCGACGTGCAACCAAGTATGAAATTTGCATTCTCGAGCTATGAAAGCCCAGCTGGAAATATACACATGGAAACAAAACAGAACATTCCAACACAAAGAAGATGAAGGTAACAACTTCTATCACTATTCTCTGAAAACTTCAAAAACAAAAGAAGCCAGGGAAAAGAAAAACAACCAAATCAAGAAAGACAAAAAGATGTAA
This sequence comes from Raphanus sativus, assembly GCF_000801105.2. Classification (NCBI taxonomy): domain Eukaryota; kingdom Viridiplantae; phylum Streptophyta; class Magnoliopsida; order Brassicales; family Brassicaceae; genus Raphanus; species Raphanus sativus. The sequence continues at coordinate 2,577,913 of NC_079515.1, read as the reverse complement.
AGAAAAATTATAATCAAGAAGCACTTGGGTTCCTGGAATGTGCTGCACTTGGGTTCCGGGACTGTGCAGCACTTGGATTTAGGGACTGTGCTGCACTTGGGTTCCGAGAATGTGCCCTTGAAGCTACTCCCCACTCCATTGCCTCCGCCACGGCTCTCTCCCGTTCTTCAGCCGCCGCAGGATCCTCACGGGACGTTTCAGCCGACGGCTGAGGAGGGGAAACGTCTTCGTAGCGTGGAATAGAGATAGAGCCATCAGGAGCGGTTCCCAAGAAACCGAGAGCGGTCACAACGTCGCTCATGAGTGGCCGTACCGTGGCCTCTTCTTGTAAACACATTGCAGCGACAGCCACTGCCTGGTTAAGTGCTTTCTCCGGGAACACTCCTTCCAGACTTGGATCTGCTAACTCCGGGAACCTACTCGGTTCTTTGAACACTGGTTGTGCCTAAAATTTTTCAAAAATTATAAAGAAATTGATTTAATAAATTCATAATTTAGAAATTAATTTTAAAAATTTCATAATTTAGAAAATTTTGGTTAGAAATTTAATAAAGAAATTAATTTTCAAAAAATCATATATAATTTAGATATTTATGTTTGTGTATATAATTTTCAAAACAAAAATGGGCCAAGGCCTAAACTCACCCAAGTCACTAGGTTCTGTTCATCTTTGGGTCTGGTCGTATCAATAACTCTTCGTCCAGTTATCAGTTCCAACAACACAACCCCGAAGCTGTAAACATCAGATTTAATGGTTAACTGGCCGGTTCTCTGATACTCTGGAGCACAGTACCCGTAAGTCCCCATAACTCGTGAAGACACATGCTGTTTGTCTCCGACAGGACCTAGCTTCGCTAGCCCAAAATCAGATAACTTGGCGTTGAAGTCACTGTCCAAAAGGATATTAGCTGCCTTGAGATCTCTATAGATCACCGGAGGATCTGCCTTGTCATGCAAGTATTCAAGACCCATCGCGGCTCCTAGCGCGATTCTGATCCTTGTGTCCCAATCCAACGGTACTTGGTCAGGTGTTAGATCTGTAAACATTTCAATCAATGAATCAAATATTTGAAACTGATCAAATAAAAGTAGTGAATATACCGATCTTTAGGTTTTGTAGTTTTTTTTTACCGAGGAGATGGTCTTCAAGTGAACCACGAGACATGTACTCGTAGACAAGAAGTCTCTGGTCTCCATCAGCACAATAACCAATGAGATTCACGAGATGCTTATGATTCAAAAGACTTAACATCAACACTTCTACGATGAACTCTTTGTTCCCTTGCAGACCATTTCTATCTAACTGCTTCACTGCCACAATCTGAATCCAAAACAACCATTAGAAAACCCTTGAGTCACTTGTTGTATCAATTCATGTACAAGATTCATCAAATATATTAACGTATTCAGATTTGTACTAAAATGATTAATACAATAGTATGTATTTTTAGCCTAGGGAAACATAACTAGTTAAACCAAACTAAGACATCTTTCTAACGTTTAGAGATTACATTAAACTATTGGTCTCCTTTGTGATCAGCTAGTCCAATTAAGATGGAGAAAGATGTTTAAACTAGTTGGTGTACTAACCTTGCCACATTTTTCGAGTTTCCCCTTGTAAACCCTTCCAAAGCCGCCTTCACCGATCAGACATTCTTGTCTGAAATTCTTGGTGGCAGTAGCTAGCTCCCTAAAGGTGAACGTTTGAGCAGCAATGTTGTTAGTCATTTCTTTTTCTGCATCATTGTTCTTGTTCTGCTCATCCCCAGTCTTATTTGGAATCTCTGCAAAAGGACCACAAATCCAGAAATATAAACATTGAATACCTGAAAGCATATATATACATATCGATGTTCTGAGCTTACCAGGGTGTGTTTTGTTGTTGTCTCTACCGGTCAACTCGCCATTTCTACGGCGGCTATTATCTGAACCTTTGGGAGATTTTTTCTTTTCATGGAAATAAAAGCATGAAAAGCAATTCATCTTCTTCTCTGTTTCCCTTACCAAGAACCCTTTCTCAAGACCTTTGATCTCTCTTTTCTTCTTATTCTTGTGATTAAAGATCAATAAATGTCTGCATTATTTAGTCAAAAAAAAAAAAAAAAATGTCTGCATTAACAAGAAGAAAAGAATTATATATTCAGATAAATAAAGAATTATCTGGAGATTAAACTTGATTTTTGCTGAGAGAATCCAAAGCAAATTAACCTTATAACCCTTCATAAACAATGGTTGCGTCTCTCCCAAGAAACCTCTTCTATCCTCTCACCTTAATATGTTTTTAGCGTCAAGATCTCAAAAAACCCAGGTCAAGAAAAAACGAAATCAACACCAAAACCGTCGGGATCCGAAGCGCTGAAGAGACCCCTTGAGAATTGGACTTTTTCAGGTTTAGGTTTCTGAATTTATTTCTGTTAATATAGACAAACTAAACTACTTGTTTAATAGTATAATGTACTAATAGATATGAATAAATGGGGTCCATATCTCGTTGCTCTCATGTTTGTGTGCCTCACATTCCTCTAAGAAATATGCTTTGGTGATTTTAAAATGAATAAAGAAGACGAAGATATGACATGGAGACCATGAAGTGAATAAAATTAAATGCAACAAAAGGGTTTGATGTAATGTTGATGGTTGCACGAACTAACATATTTTTCTCAAAATGAAAATACCAATTATTGTAACATTATTATTCCCAAAATCTCTTTTGAAAATTGAGATTATTCCCTAGAAATGACTGGGTAATGATGATGATCTCTCTTCGTATCTTTTGTTTACAAAATCAAGTCAACAACCCTTCTCTATGACTCTTTGAAAATACGATTGAGATTGATACAATATCCATTAGGATTATTTTGAATAATTTGTGATTGTGACCTCATTACATAAAACTGGGCCGACTAATAATATTGCTTACCTTGTAATGTGCCACACTATGAATGTTTCTTTTTGACTCGCCAAGAGTAGTACTTATGTGTAAGAGCATAGCATTGACGTCATCTCAAAGACGGACATCGATCTGAGCAGAAGAATCTGTCAAGATAATGTCTCTCGAGTTATCTGCCTTTGGATGATCCATCGTGTCAAACCTTATGCGCACATGCACCGGCTTCAAGAAGACAATGTCTCTCACTTCTCTCTTTGACTTCAACAACACTTTCACAAACAAATCTTCATCCATAGTCGTCATGTTCCTTGCCGGCTTTAAAACATCTGCTATTCTTCTCGCCAGCTCTTCCTGGCTCGCACCTTCTGTCTCTACGTTCTTTGCAAGTCTCAAATACAACGCTGCATAGACAATAAGCTGCACAAACACGATTCTAAAAGTTATATTTGATCCTTAAAACGGTTAAACCACAGTATTAGAGACTTGAGAGAAGATTCTAGGCGTTACCTCGCTTGAGCCAGGACTTGTATTAACAGAGCAATCGATGCGTATCCGTCCATCATCTCCACTCTCGACCTCGGAAACATCTTCTTCTTTCTCTTCCTCTTCCTCAGCTAATTCAGGGTTGACTATTTCTTTGGCGAGGTTATCTAACTCATCATACCATTGTTGTGAGATTCCAACCTGCAACTCATGCAAAACAAAACTTCTTGAGCCACCTTGGGGAACTAAACCAGGGCAAAAGTGAATGTAACTCTCTTAGACCTTTTCAGAAGGTTCCACTGCACTTCCAGCATTTGAGACTTCGGTGATTGAGCCTCTTGCTTGTCGCCAGATGCAGCTTTCTTGTACCGGTTCAACAAGCTCTGTGCATTGAGGGATCTCTATCTTCAACGTTATGCTAATTTTACCTGTTAAAAATCAGAAGATTAGCACTAGTAGAATCAGACCGGAACCCAAATGTCAAAACCATCTTTGTGATGCAGCTAGTGTCAAAACATTAGGGTTTTTCTCACCTGGTAATAACCGGAGTTGATGAGTATGGCTGATGTGTGCTTCCGGTACTCCGCTGGCTCTGTTTTGGTTGAATCAAAAAGAGCACAACATCAGTTAAGTAAGCTTTAGAACAAGGATAGTGCTATTAATCAATGGAAAAGGATTCACTAACAGATTGAAAACTCTCTCCAGTGGCGTGGACAACCAATACGGCAACCCAAGGATCCCAATGTTTGAAAACTGTATACTAGAGCATGCTCCAGATTCTCTATTTAGCTTCAACACCCTCTGACCAGCTTTCATAAGTAGAGAGATAACACATAAGTTGATGCACAGAGATGAAACAATGTAAACAAAGCTGTTCTTACTTATATCTGTCATGACAATGTCGTCTCCAAATTTGGAGAAAGAAGACAAGAGAGCAGCACTTGGCAGCTCCTTGCATGAGGTGATGGCCTTAGTTTGCTGTTGCAACCAAGTAGAAGGCAAATATTTCAAGACTGATAGCTTCTCCGTGATCAATTCGCCACAGATCTCCATTATCCCCTGGAGCCCTTCAAATTTTGAGAAAAATATGTCAGAGAACATAGATAAACAAGCAGTACCATAAGCTGGTTATATGTAATAACCTTCCACGACTTCTTCGATCTCTCCTGAAGGTAAATTAATTATCCACAACTTCGAACAGCTGAAAAAAAACATGACAATAGAATGAGCCTTTTCCTGATGTAATCAATAACCAACTTTAACTAATATGTTTACCTTTTGTTAATGACTAGAAGAGTATCATTATCACGTTTCAGTATATGCCATGGAAACATCAGGGAGGGAGCATCAGACTCTTCTGATTGAGCGTCGGCATCAACTGTTGTATCGTCATCTTTTTCAATACCCACTTTCTCCATTATCCAAGACCATAAGCCACCACTCTTCTTGATAACCTTTGGATATACCGTTTCCAGGACCCGCGTCTTTATATTTGCTCTTCTAATGGCATGGTTCTTAAAAGATTAAAGAAACAAAACAATCTTAACATGATTAATACTCAGTGATCAGAACTATTTGCAACTTCTTGTAGGGAGTAATACCTCAGAATCTACAATGTAAAGGCAATCCTCCTCTTCGTCATAAAGGGTGGCTGCAGGACGTAACATCTTAGCAGATTCAAATTCCCCATCCTCAAAACCTGGGAAACAACCAATCTGAAACAGACACATTGTCTCCAGATGAACATTTTCTCTAAAACGCCTCTTCTTGAACAAAGAGATCTAGATAACTGAGACTTTCTCGGATGTGAATCAGTTCACTTACGCTGTCTAAGATCTCACCACTATAATTGGATATGATAATACGATGATGGTTGCTATCAGAAAGAAACAGACAATCTCCAACTTCGTCTGCAGAGAGACAACCTGTTACGGAGAATGTCACACACAAAGAGTACTTAGAGAGTAGCATGAAAGATAAGATGTGATATCCAGACAAAACTCAAAAAGAATAAAAAGAAAAGAAGAAGAGAAGAGTGAAGAGATATATACCTGGAAAGTAAAGAAACAAATCCTGCAAGAAAGAAGAGAAATGTGGTTCCTTGATAGCATCAGCCTGTTTAGACCAAGTGTTGGTGAAAAGTTTGACGGACTTGGATTTCTCAGTATCTTGACTAAGGCTGTCAAGATCTGCAGCAAAGCACAAGAAGAAGAAACCAGAGTACGCAATTAAACACACAAATCAACGGAACTATTAGATGTAATTCGCCTTTGTAGATTCTGAGGAACATTGAATGTGTGATCTACAATGCAAGGAACAATCTAATATCTAAACGCAGCCTAGAGAAGCAAGATGAAATTCTTGTTTGTTTTAAGATGACCATGAAACAATAGCAATGGCAGTGTTAGAGAATTGTAGTGAATAGGATGATATAGTAGGCATTACCTTTAGCTACAGAAGCAATATCCAGATCCTTGTCTTGGTAGATTAAAGGATTCTTAAAATCTCTGAACACGAAGTAGCGCACTTCTTCTCCACTTGACTAAAACGAAGTAGCAAACAAAAAAAAAACTTGACAAATAAAGCATATAACTTGAGAGAATAATCTACAACAAAATGTATCTTCCTTGGAGATACGATATGTGTTACCTTTGGAAACTCTTTCTCAGAAAGCAGTACAGGAAAAGTAAGATATTCCTTCACAATCAACTCAGCTAAAGCAGTTCGATCATCAGTGATTCTAGCTTGATCACTAAAGTGAATGCCCATGAAACAGACTCCAGGAGACCTTCAAAACAAGACCCAAAAAAACGCTTAGCCAACAAACCCTGTTAAATTGCCATGATTTAAACAAAGAAGCTTTCTTAAAACCTCTGCTGAAGCAACTTGAGTTTCTCAAAGAAACCACTGGGATCTCCATAAAGCAAATCTCCAGCGAGAACTACATAAGTCCCTTTCTCCTTGACAAGCTGTTTACTAGTCTCAGCAGCGTCACGATTCAACCAATGATGGGAAGGACCTTAAAAAGAGTTCCAATCACCACCAAACTATGTTTACACAACACAAAGCAAAACAAACAGATGACATAATAACCAAGTTAGTAAACAAGAATCAGTTACCTTCAAGTTTATCAAGTGAACCTCTAACATAAGTGAGCAAATCAGTATGTGGGGAAGAGGAAGAGGGAGAAGAAGCTCGAGACTTTCGTTTCACTGACGCAAATCTGAAACAAACTGGTCCAATACAATAAATCCTAAAATCGAAAAGACGATACATTTAATCAAATCGAATTAACCCACCCGCGAGTTCCGACCAATGTGTCCGACGGAATGTTCCTGTCTCCACCGATAGCAACATGTCGCTGATATCCCCATTGAATGTTTCCTAGTGAACAAAAGGATTCTTGAATTAGTGAAAACACACACACAGAGAAAGCTTGAGAGGATTCGAGGCTACGAACCTGAGATGATCCGAGAAGAAAGCCATGAGATTTTCTTCAAGTTGAGGCTTCTGCTAGACATTTCTGGGCTTCGATCTTCGGTGGTCAAACGCAGTTTCAGGAAACTGGGGATTTTACAAGGGTTTAACCGGCAAGCTTCGAGGTCGAGAGTTCGAACTTCTCTCACCCCAACTTTTTATTAATTTCTTTATCTTATTTGTGAACACTATAAAAGCCTCAAAATTTTTATTTATCTGAACCGAACCGTAATACGGTTAGTTCGATTCAAAATTTAGTTAATTCGGTTCAAAAATTTCGTATAATTTATATAAATACATTTCTTTGAACCGACCTTACCGAACCTCCAGACCTAGTTGACTCAAAACAGAGTCGGGTCGGGTTGGTGATCAGCAAAACCCTAATCGCCGCCGATATCTTCCTTTCCTTCTCCATAAACCCTTCTTTTCTAAACCTTCTCAAGCTCCGCTCTCAGAGATGGCGAAATGTGGTAAAAGTAAGCTAAAAGCCCTCTATTGAATCTCGATATTTTTCTAAGTGTCTTTTTAATTGTTGTTTGATGTTGTGATTATGTTTTCCTTTTTGCAGAGAGCAAGAGTAAGAGAGTGACCTTGAAGCAGAAGAACAAGGTTCTAAGGAAGGTCAAGTTGCACCACAAGAAGAAGGCAAAGGAGGCTAATAAGCTCGGGTTTAACCGTAAGCCGAGAGCAGAGAAGGACCCAGGTATCCCCAACGACTATCCTTTCAAGGAACAAGAGCTTAAGGCCTTCGAAGATCGACGTGCCAGTGCCATCGAGGAGATTGAACTGAAGAAAGAGGCACACAGAGAAAAGGTATCATCTTTTCATCAAACTTTTGGTTAAAGACATGTTCTTTTTGTGTGTTGCTGTTTGGTTTTCTTGTAATAAATTATTATGAAGTGTGTGTGTTTGTGTTCTGATCTCACTGACTAAATGCATTTCAGACCAAAAAGAGGAAACTTGGTTTGGCTGCTGTGGATGAAGATGAGGATACCAAGACCGGAGATGATTCAAGTAGACTTGTCAATGTTCGAGGTGAGTGTTATTATTGTGCTTTTGATTTGGATCTCTATCTGCCTATTACATTCACTGATGTCTGTTGTTTCACAGATAACTCGGAGAGAGCTTTCTACAAGGAGCTTGTTAAAGTCATTGACTTATCCGATGTCATTCTGGAGGTTCTTGATGCCCGTGATCCCCTTGGCACGCGTTGTACCGACATGGAGAGGATGGTGATGCAAGCTGGTCCAAATAAGCACCTCGTGTTGCTTCTCAACAAGATTGGTAAAAAGCTTTCTATATAAAACTCTCTGCTCGTGCTGTTGCTGTTGTTGTTGTCAATCATTAGAGACTCATAATCTCTTTTTGTCCCAGATCTTGTTCCCCGAGAGGCTGCTGAGAAATGGCTCAAGTACCTTAGGGAAGAGTTTCCAGCTGTTGCCTTCAAATGTAGCACACAGGAACAGAGATCAAACTTGGGTTGGAAATCATCGAAATCATCGAAAGCATCGAAAGAATCGAAACCAAGCAATATTTTGCAGACGAGTGATTGTCTTGGAGCAGACACTCTTATCAAGTTACTGAAAAACTACTCAAGAAGTCATGAGGTTTGGCATTTGATAGTTTACATTCAGAGCATTGAGATACATCATGCAGTTTTGACCTAATCCTCCTTTGTTGTTTCGTTTTTGGCAGTTGAAAAAATCTATTACAGTTGGTATTATCGGATTGCCTAATGTAGGGAAGAGTAGTCTTATCAACAGTTTGAAGAGAGCTCATGTTGTCAATGTCGGTGCCACTCCTGGACTGACTAGGTCTCTGCAAGAAGTTCACTTGGATAAAAACGTGAAGTTGTTGGATTGTCCTGGAGTTGTTATGCTCAAATCTTCAGGAAATGATGCGTCTATAGCTCTCCGGAACTGTAAAAGAATCGAGAAGTTGGAAGATCCAGTTAGTCCAGGTAAAATTGGAGATAATGCTAATTATAATTGAATCGATAATCTTAGTGATCTCTAACTGTTAACTCTTCTGCTTATAGTTAAGGAGATTCTCAAGCTTTGTTCACCACAGCTGCTGGTGACTCTGTACAAGATCACGAGCTTCGAGGCAGTTGATGATTTTCTTTATAAAGTAGCCACCGTTAGGGGTAAGCTTAAGAAGGGTGGTCTTGTGGATATTGAAGCTGCTGCGAGGATTGTGTTGCATGACTGGAATGAAGGTGAGGAGATCATCTTTTAGTTCACTTGGAATCTTGAAAACCTCTGTTTATTCTATCTAACTGATTGTTTTTTTTTGAATGATGTTTGCAGGTAAAATTCCATTCTACACAATGCCGCCAAAGAGGGATCAAGGCGAGCACGCAGAGTCAAAGATTGTGACGGAGTTGGCTAAGGAGTTCAACATTGATGAGGTTTACAGTGGTGAATCCTCTTTCATTGGGAGTTTGAAGACTGTTAGCGACTTCAATCCTGTTGAGATTCCTTCCAATGGTCCTCTCAACTTCGATGAAGCTATGATCGAGGTTGGTTGGTTAATAGATTCTCTATTGATTCCATTTGTGCTATGTAACTTGTTTGGTATGGTTTAAACCTTTTGGTTATTTACCACAGGATGGTTCTAAGACTCGGACCAAAGAAGAAGAGGCTGGTCTTGACAATGATGGTGATGAATCTATGGGAGGGGAAGAGGAGGAAGAGACGGGAAACTCCAAGTCAGAGGCGAGCAGGCAGAACAGGAAGCTGTACGGGGAAGAGGAGGAAGAGACGGGAAACTCCAAGTCAGAGGCGAGCAGGCAGAACAGGAAGCTGTACGCAGCGGAAAGCATGCTGAATACAAAGAAGCAGAAAGCAGAGAAGAATAAGAGGAAGAAGTTGAAGAAAGCAGGAGGCGGTGGTGAGGATGCCATGGACGGAGACTATGATTTCAAAATAGATTATTCAAAGAAGAATGAAGCTACAGCCATGGATGAAGGAGACGGTTTCCAAATCGATGCTAAAATACCAATGGCTGCACTTCTTGATTTGCCTCAAGATGAGTGATTTTAAAACAAGAAAATGTTTTTGTTCTTTGCCTTTATTTATGTGCTACTACTCCCTTTCCATATATACCATATGTTATACTTCATCAAAGCGATTTTGATTCTACTGTTCCTTTAGTTTGATCCACTGATTATGTTGGGTTATCAAATATCTTAAGAACATATAAAGAGCGTTTTAGATTTGAGCTGCAAAAAAAATGTACTTCTTTGCACAAAGCCAACAAGTTCACACATGAAAAAAAAGACACTAAAACCAAGCCTAAGCTGTTTCATGTCCCATTTTCTAAGCTATATGGGCAATTTGCTGCTGCCTGCTTTTTACTTTATCTAAAATGACCCTTTAAAATTAGGCATGGCAATCTGTTTCCAAAAAGGTTGAATCATGTCGTTTTTGTCTGAATATAGTTCTGTAAATCTCCCTTTGGTAGTTTCCATAGCCTAGTACTATGTCGCTTTGTCTGAAGTGTGTTCCTTTTTTTTGCTTCTTTCGCTTTACCTTCTGCATAGCCTAGTGTGCTAAATTAGCTTGTGATCCGTCTTTTGTTTCTTGTAATTAAATATGGCTTACCTTTTAAATTGTATTTGTCAACATCTTATTACAACATCTTGTATATTTTGCATTGCCAAGCGTGAGTTAATCAAATTAAAATGATTTGCACAAGAAAAACAAAAACCAATTATAAACATTGTAGATGAAGAGTATTGAAGCAAAAATGAGCATAAAACAAAAAAGACAGCTAAACTTACCTGCCACTCGTCAACAAATTTCTTACGTTGTACGGATTACGAATAAAAAATTGGTGCTGCCCAGGATCGAACTGGAGACCTTTTGCGTGTAAGGCAAACGTGATAACCACTACACCACAGCACCTTACTGTTTAGATGATGATTTGGTTATCCAAAATGCAATCTTAATTGTGAATTTATATCCAGGGGAGAAAACATATACAAGATAGCGAAAATAAAATTGGAAAAGTATCAGAGAAATGGTGATATAAACTAATACTTAATATATAAAGTTTTGGGCATAAATATGGAAAGTATCTTAATTGTGAATCTATACTCAGGAGGGGAGGGGAAGAGTGGGAAAAGGAGAGAGCCGACAAGGACGTAAAATACGAAATGACAGCAAGAGCAAGAGATTCGCTGTCAAAGTAATACGACAGCGTTTCAAGGAATATATATTTCCAGCCAGTTGATTCTAGTCAATAGAAATTGACTTAATTACCCATCCATCCGACAGTTATTTGCGAAATCGTAGCCTTAACCGGAGCGAACCACCACGCCAGCCCATCCTTCCCCCTTTTGTCCGAACGTGCCGCTTATCTCTCTCTCTCTCTCGAGTGTAAGTAAAGAAGAGACAATCGAACATATTTTTCATTTCTTTTTAAATATTTTTTTTCCATTTTCGAAGTATTACAAGAAAGGAATCGTATAGTTAGTTATACTTTCTGGGATTCACAAAACACGCTTACGCAAATTCGATAGACACCGAGGAGGAGTAGAAGGAGGACGAGATTCTATCGTTTATATATAAACGGGAGGATCCAGATCGTGGTGAGAGTTAGATAGAGAGAGAGGATATGATGCCGGAAACATCGCCGGCTAAACTCGGCAGAGCTTCTTCCTCCTCTTCTTCTTCATCATCTTCAAGCTCAGACCGTGCTTCCGTGAAAATCGAGGAGATTGAAGACGGCGTAGCCAATGGCTCTGAAGTAGTTGAGACAACCAAACCGGAGGAGTCTCCTGTTGCTGTTGCTGAATCTTCAGGTATCTCGTTTTGAGTAGGCTTAAAGTTGATTCCTTTTGTTTGGATCCAATCCGATTTTGAATATAGTTTTGAACTTCGATGTCTGGTTTTGATGTCTGTGTGTGTTTTTTTTTTCAGGTAGTAAAAGCTTTGGTAGAGTATGGACAATGCCTGTGGAAGGTTCATCGAGTAGTGATAAGGCTGAAGCATCATCATCATCAGTATCGTCTTCAAAGCAGCCTAGGTTAGATAAATCAAAGACTGAGAGGCAACAGCCGAAAGACAAAGTTACTCACATTCTCGCCGAGGATGCCGCTAAGATTTTCGATGATAGACTCTCTGCTGGCAAGAAGGTCTACCAAAAAAAACATTCTATTCTCCTTCTCTTGTAATCTTCTATTTTTAGTAAAAGTCTTCTTTTTTTCTTTGCAGCTAAAATTGTTGAACCGTATAGCTACGGTGAAACATGATGGGACGGTTGAGTTTGAAGTCCCAGCAGATGCTATCCCACAGCCTATTGCTCTGGACCCTGATGATTCCAAAAACGGTGCTTGCCCTGATGAGGCTATTGATGGTGTAGACCTTCAGTACATCCCTCCTATGCAAATCGTCATGCTTATCGTCGGAACGCGTGGTGATGTTCAGCCTTTTGTTGCTATCGCCAAACGCCTTCAGGTTGCCATGACTTATCTTATAACTTTATATTTTTTTGATTTTTTCAGTGGAGTTTGTAGTATATATAACCTTACTTTATAAAAAAATAATGGAAATTTATGCAGGACTATGGGCATAGAGTTAGACTTGCAACTCATGCAAATTTCAAAGAGTTTGTTTTGACTGCTGGTTTGGAGTTTTATCCTTTAGGTGGAGATCCTAAAGTGCTAGCCGAATGTATGTTTCTTCTTCCCAACATTCATGTTCTTCTCTTCTTCCTTGTTACTTAATATATATCAGCTCATCGGTTTCCTTTGCTAACGTTTGTGTACAGATATGGTTAAGAACAAGGGGTTTCTGCCGTCAGGCCCTTCAGAGATTCCAGTACAACGAAACCAAATGAAGGACATCATAAACTCTCTACTTCCAGCGTGTAAAGAACCTGATCCAGACTCTGGGATCTCCTTTAAAGCCGACGCTATTATCGCCAATCCTCCAGCATATGGTTAGTTTCATTCAGTAGCTTTTGAATGTGAAGCATTGAGATGTTTTGTTTTAACTAGCTTACTCACTTATCATAGATTCACTTTTAAATGGTAACTATAACTTTGGGAATCGCCGCCATTGCAGGACATACCCATGTGGCAGAAGCACTAAGGATACCGATTCACGTGTTTTTCACCATGCCTTGGACGTAAGTCTTGTATTGAAATGAATGTTCTTTCTGTTCAGAATCATTCATTAACTTTCTGCTATTGAACAATGAAACAGGCCAACCAGTGAGTTTCCACACCCTTTGTCACGTGTCAAACAACCAGCAGGATACAGAGTGAGAGACTTGTTTACTCAGATATTGCTATAAAACTTGACTTCTTCTTTTTAACAATAATGCAATTTTTTCAGCTTTCGTATCAAATCGTGGATTCACTGATCTGGCTTGGAATAAGGGACATGATAAATGACCTTAGGAAAAAGAAACTGAAGCTGCGGCCTGTCACATATCTAAGTGGAACACAAAGCTCTGGTTCTAATATTCCATATGGATATATGTGGAGTCCTCATCTAGTCCCAAAGCCCAAAGGTTAGTGCTCTCTTATGAGCTCACCGATGGATGTTTTTTTTTCTGTTTTGATAAATAGCCATTTATATCGTTACTTTCAGACTGGGGCCCACAAATAGATGTAGTGGGATTCTGCTTCCTTGATCTTGCATCAAACTATGAACCTCCTGCAGAACTTGTGAAATGGCTAGAAGCTGGTGACAAACCTATTTACATCGGCTTTGGTAGTCTCGTGAGTTTTCTTCACCGGAATAGTATTTTTTTCTATAGGAAATTGAAAATAATGTATCTAACCGTTGTGTGTTTATTTGTGGTAAAAGCCTGTGCAAGAACCAGAGACAATGACTGAAATCATTGTGGAAGCACTTCAAAGAACCAAACAGAGAGGAATCATCAACAAAGGCTGGGGTGGCCTTGGAAACTGTATGACCTTTTCCTTTATTGCATGCTTTACCTGATTGGTATATTTATTATAATATACAATGTTTGATGTGGCTTTTCATACAGTGAAAGAACCGAAGGACTTTGTTTACTTGTTGGATAATGTCCCACATGACTGGTTATTCCCAAGATGCAAGGCAGTGGTATGTTTACAATACTCTTGATTGAACTCCTCATAGTATAGTCCCTGAACATCTCGTTGCTTATTTTGATGTTTGGCATTGTGTGTTCTTTTTATTTTGTGAGTGTGTTCTCGTTGCATCTTTAAGACCTAGTCACACGTTTTACTTGTCTGAAACTGTTGTTCTTCTGCCTTCAGGTTCATCATGGAGGTGCTGGAACAACGGCTGCAGGTCTTAAAGCAGCGGTAAGTTTATTTTGAGTGTAAGCTTTAAAAAATCTGCTTCATGAGATGAGAGTTTAGTAGTTAAATATGCAAGTAAGTGTCTTGCTTTTTTTTCTTAAACACACAGTGCCCAACTACAATCGTGCCTTTCTTTGGAGACCAACCTTTCTGGGGGGAACGAGTGCATGCTAGAGGAGTAGGTCCTGCACCAATCCCAGTAGACGAATTCTCACTCCATAAGCTTGAAGATGCCATTAATTTCATGCTTGACGATAAGGTAAATAATTCTCTTAGAAACCAAACACAATGGTGTTTATATGCTCATCCCTGGAGATCATGGCAATGCCATTGGGGTTTACAAATGAAACTGAGCATATGATTGGGAACAGGTGAAGAGCAGTGCAGAGACTCTAGCAAAGGCAATGAAGGACGAGGATGGTGTGGCTGGAGCTGTGAAGGCCTTCTTCAAACATCTTCCGACTATGAAACAAAATGTTGCGGATCCTATTCCTGAACCATCTGGATTCCTATCGTTCAGAAGATGCTTTGGCTGTTCGTAACTTTCTCCCCACCCCTTCCCCCAAGAATCTCCTCTTTACTCTTGTGCATTGTTGTGACCTCTTGTATGTTTGTTTTGTATTTTGTTTTTTGCTCCTTGGTTTTGGCTTTTACTACAACTCACTTAGGAAAAGTTGTAAAGTACTTGGGTGTACTTGGTAATTTAATGTTTTATGTGATACATGCTATAATTTTTTATATGACAGAAAATGAAAACAAAGTACCTAAAATGTGTAACTTTGTGGGGTTTGTTTCAGTGTCCTGAGCTGCTGCAACTTATATGGAATGGTGTCCAGAAACATAGTTGCATATCACATATACATGAGCAAATGAATAATTTTTGTGTGTACAACACATTTATTATGAAACAAGAATGATTGCCCTCTTATCAAACGATGATTAGTTAATAATTGCATAATTATATACCATTATTAGCAGTTAAAAATTGAGATTACCTTTGTAATGATCATAAGGTACAGTGCTCACATGGGAAAAGTCAATACGTTGCACTAAGGATGGGTTTATTATCCAATACAGTATGTACTGTTTTAATTAGCTGTCTATAACTTTATATGAGTTATAATTATAATTTGTATTTTTCCTTTCATTGTTTCTAACAAATTATTATCCAATAAGTCTGCTAGAGAAATAGAGAGATGAGGAATACCAATCACATGACATGATACTGTTGTTGGCCAACTCATTATTGGCATCTCACTAAACACTCGCATTTTTGCCAAGTACACCTACACATGTGTTTCCATTTTCTATAAGAATAAAAAAAAAAAGTAGAAATCTAATCCATTTCCCATCCTTATATTGTCATTTTAATACATTATTTTAACCTCTATATCAAATTGTAATTGTATGTTCTGAGGGGAAAAGTGATATATGTTTGAAAGCTTTATAACTACACATATACATATATGATATCTCAGTCATCTATTTTTTCGTTTGCTCATAATTCACAATATCTGTGTAATTTTTTTTTCTTTTGCCGTCTAAGATATTTCATTGATCATCAAAGAGGTACATCAAGAGTACACACTATACCAAAAACTCCCAAAAGGAGACTATACCACCCTAGTCATAACAGACCATTACAAAGAATAATTGAGTAATTTATATATAATATAGCTAAAAGAAAACGTATGAGAAAGGGAATAACATTGCTGTATATAAAAACCATCGATAGATAGCAATCATAAGATATATTAAGATATATATATATGACATCGCTGTATGGAAAACTATATATTCTGTTGATAAAAAAACAATATATTCTTTTATATGGGTTTTACTATTACATATTTTCTTTATTGATTCTATATTTTATTATTCTTTTCCAGTAAATTACCAAATAAAATAATGGGGATAGGCTACACAGCCTTCTTATATAATAACTTCTCTCTTGTAGCCTTTCTTCTACGCTTCTTCTCCCATTCCTTTTCCTTTCTTTTACCTCGAGAAAGACCTCTGCATCAGGCAGAGACAACAAGACAGAACAGAGCAAGAAGACCACAGTCATAACAATGGCTGTCACAAAACTTATCCTCTTTGCTTCTGCATTACTTGTAGCAACGCTGTTTATCGGCGTTAATTCATCCAGGTATCACTTATAATTAACATCATCATAATCGTGTTATTATTTGTACATTGACTAATTAGATATCCGTTGACGATTTTTATCTAGCTTAACTTATACGCATTATATTGTTCATAGAACCAATCAAGTAATCAACTAAGCTTGGTTATTTGATTCACCATCGATCACCGTTAGTTGATTCACCAACGGTGAAAAGGAAAACCAATTTTCTCTCACAAATCTAAAACTTACAGCTTATATATACCAGTGGTTAATGAGAGTTTTTAAAACAAACATATAGATCATTTTTCATCACTATGATCTTAGTGTATATTGTATAGTTATTCCACTCCTAAAGAACAGGAAATTGTTAATAATTTGTAGTATAATATATCAGGTTATTAATAATTGTTAGATGGTTTATTATATGATTTACAGGTCGAATGAAACATGGCATGAACATGCAGTTGAGAAACCAGAGGAAGTAGCTGCCATGGTGGACATGTGAGTTTCTATATAAACAAAAATATATTCTACGAATAACAGATCATTTTCATCACTACTATATGTAAAGCCTATATACATGTGACCTTTTTTCTTATTTCATAATCCTCACATGCAAGTCTATCGTGGATTCGTCATAAAAGGCAATAATGCTAAAAGTATCTAAATATTAGAAAGAAGTACGATATTTTAGGTAGTGAATGATGTTTGTGTGTATTATTGTAGCATTGGTCCAGGCTCGCGAACATGTGTAATGTTTTTTCATTATGTATTAATCTTTGCAACAATGATTGGCCAGACCCTTGCACATGCTCATTCCACATGCAGTGACGCGTACACTTCATGACATGTGTTGTCTTTTTAACTTGGATTTTTCTTTAAACCGATAGATAACTAGTACGAAAAGTTTATTCACACTATAAGTTTTTTTGTACCTGTTTTGATTTTCAGTACAATAAAACTTTTGACAACAAAGGTTAGGCAATAATAATCATATACATCCTTCATAACTATCCAAGAGTTATATGAGATCATTTAACCCCAACCATGGACCCAAACCCATATATGCTTTTTTTTTAAATCTCTTAGAGTTGACTCTTTCTTTGAGAATTTCTGGTGACTTTGTTTTTGTGTTCTAATTAAAAACATCTCACACTGGAAATTCGTTTTTTAAGCTAAATATTTGGGAAATATAAAAAAATACATAAGCTTATGCGAGTGATATCTTAAACATATCAATTAGGCTTATGTATATCATCAGGCCTATTTATCCATTTTATTATTAAAAAAAATCTTAAGAAGGTTAGTTTACTGGTGTACATTTGGTACTTTTTATACTAATCAATAATATTTGAGCTCCCAAAAGTAGCAATTAAACTATATCTTATTCAGCGTATTTATAAATTACTAAAAGTATTATTCTCCATTAAAATATGTAGAAATATAACTATATAAAATTAATATAATTAAACTGTAAAACATAGAAACATTAAACTACACAATTAAAAAAATCGTAATTTTCTGATATTCTTAAAAGTAAAAACGTATACTGTTCTCTCTAGTTTTTTTTTAAACCTTTTATCCAGTAAAAATTCAAAAAAAAATTATCTTTCCCTCTACAGGAGCATCCGCAACAGCACGGAGCGGAGACGACTAGGCTACTTTTCCTGCGCCACCGGCAACCCCATCGACGACTGCTGGCGCTGCGACCGCAAATGGCAGCTCCGCCGCAAACGCCTCGCGGACTGCTCGATCGGATTCGGCCGCAACGCGATCGGCGGCCGCGACGGCCGCTACTACGTCGTGACCGACCCCAACGACGACGATCCCGTCAACCCCGTCCCGGGAACGCTCCGCCACGCCGTGATCCAGGAGGAGCCGCTCTGGATCGTCTTCAAGCGCGACATGGTCATCACGCTGAAGCAGGAGCTGATCATGAACAGCTTCAAGACCATCGACGGACGCGGCGTCAACGTCCACGTGGCGAACGGCGCGTGCCTCACGATCCAGTACGTTACTAACATTATAGTCCACGGGATACATATACACGATTGCAAGCCCACGGGTAACGCGATGGTGAGAAGCTCCCCGACGCATTACGGGTGGAGGTCGATGGCTGATGGTGACGCCATCTCGATCTTCGGGTCGAGTCATATATGGATTGATCATAACTCGCTCTCGAATTGCGCTGATGGGCTTGTGGATGCCGTTATGAGCTCCACTGCGATTACTGTCTCTAACAATTTCTTCACGCACCATAATGAGGTATATTATAGAAATTCTATGAATTAGTTCTAGATAAATAAATTAAACTCAGTTACAAAAAAATAATAAATTTCAGCTATTCTGATTTGAGTTGGATCAGTGTAAACATAACACAATTCGATAAGATAATAAACTTTTGAAAAATCTTACGAAATATAATTTTATTGTAAATATAAATTAACAAATATTATAGATAATATTTATAAAAATATTTTACTTAAAAATAGTGACTATCTTTATATTTTGTAAACACTTTAAGATAATTTATTTGTCACTCTACACCTTAAAATGCTTCTACATTTGCGGTTAATATTTTTAGTACCAAGTAGAAGTTTGTATCTATAAAATTTATCAATATATGTACGGGTAAATCAAATATTCTTTTTATTTTGCAAAATTTACATATGTATGAAATGTTTTTTTTTAATTATTAAGTAATAAAATACCATAATTCTAAAATTATTAATTTAAAGACTTTCTACTCTATAACTAAAGTTTCACATTTTATAGGGTTTATTGGAATTGAGAAATAGGGGTTTAGTAACGTTGCGTGTTATTCAGGTTATGTTGTTGGGGCATAGTGATTCTTACACGAGGGACAAAGTGATGCAAGTCACAATTGCTTACAACCATTTCGGTGAGGGTCTTATCCAGAGAATGCCAAGGTACAAACAGAATCTCAAGCTCTGCTAGTTATTATATGGTTTGAGAAGTTGTGTAGGTTTTTGTTTAGGCAAGTAAACAAACCTTATGGTGTTTGCAGGTGTAGGCATGGATACTTCCATGTAGTAAACAACGACTACACGCATTGGGAGATGTATGCAATTGGTGGTAGTGCTGGCCCGACTATAAACAGTCAGGGGAATCGTTTTCTTGCCCCAGTTAACCCATTTGCTAAGGAGGTATGTCATTTTAAAGTGTGCTGATGCCAAACCATGTTGATGAGGTCTTCTTAGTCCCGATTGCACTTTTATATATTGATGATTGGGTATGTGGCAGGTGACTAAGAGGGAGTACACGGGACAGTCGAAATGGAAGCACTGGAACTGGAGATCAGAAGGAGATCTTTTCTTGAACGGAGCATTTTTCACACGTTCTGGAGCTGGAGCTGGAGCCGGCTACGCCAGAGCTTCGAGTTTGTCGGCCAAGTCATCTTCACTCGTAGGCACCATGACCTCTTACTCTGGCGCTCTTAACTGCAGAGCCGGTCGCAGGTGTTAATAGATCAAATAAGAGAAAAAAAAAACATTTTCTTGGGGTTTTACCGATCTCTCAGCCTCTCGCTATTTTCTTCTTTATTTTAACGTTTGGGGTTCATGCTATATAACACTTCCCTATTGGATGCGGAGGCCTAGTTTAAACGCCCTCAAGTGTAATATAAAGTTGTATGAATATTCTTGTCACCTCCGTTGATATAAAGTTGTTTCTTTAGTTGTTTATCTTGCTTCTAGTGGTCTTGAAAAAACTAAATGAAAGCTTAGTTCAAAAAAGAACCAATAATGAAATGGTGTGAAGGAAGTGAATGTGGTAGGGACTTAAGAAGGAAACATTGAAGAGACAAGAAGCACATGAGATTGCATATCATGACTCATGAGGACAAGGATGCAAGTGTGCTTTAAAGAAGAAGAAGGGTCTCTTTTTGAGTCATGTGATGTTTGGTTTGGCCAACGAACATGTTACTGTTTCTCCTCCTTTACCACTCGGTTCGTTTAATAAGACAAATCAAATTAGTTGAAATTGGGTTGTAATATAATGGAGGTGAAGAAGTAACAATGTAACATGATGTTGACCAAGCTTGACTATTCATTTAACCAGTAGTGTGTGCCACTATACACAATACAGGCTAAATCGCATTAACAAGAACGCTTTCCAAGTTTCTGAGTTTTCAAGAATGATAAAAACCGATCAAAATGTATTAAAAAAATTCATAAAATTCATTATTGGAGAAAATATCCCACATCGGATATATGATGGAGACATAAGTAATATATAAGAAACTTGGATCACACCACTAATTGCCAATTGGTTTTAAGTGGAAGCCCAAGAAATTTATCATTCATTAACTAATGTTTTTTATTTATTTCAAGAATGATAAAAACCGATCAAAATGTATTAAAAATTCATAAAATTCATTAACTAATGTTTTTTATTTATTTCAAAAACATTAGACATGCATAGTGTTTAGTGATGGAGCTTATTAGTTTGCAAACGACATATCTCAGGATCATCTTCTTTCCAGTCAGCATGTATCAACCAGAGAGATATTTAAATCCTTACCATGTATCAGTCAGAGAGATATTTAATTCCTTAACATGTAATTATCATGGTTCTGAGAAAGAAACTAATGTCACTGAGAGTGAGACTAACAATCAAACACATCGGCCTCATAGACATTTCTCCTTAACGTGATAACCGTACATGGTGCAGAGCAGTTTACTTCAATATATAATAAAACTGTATGAGACAAATCAGCAATGATACGGTTTAACAGTAGAATTGTACGAAGCTTTGCTCGATTCGGACTTGTGCTGCTGTGCTTTGACTGATCTTTAGATTTTCTTTTTGACATTTCAGACCCTAATATGTATATTTAGATGTGCAGGTTTTTGTTGGCCAAGGTGGACTATGCGATATTGCGATAGGTGTCTTATAATATACACCATTATCCTCAACTATTACTGCTAATGAAATGAGAATGTGGTTTTAGAGCAAAAAAAAGCGGTTAACTGAAGACTGCATGAAGCCAATTTAACTGGGGTTTTTAATATCAAAGTCAAGAATATGATAATATTCAAATGATCTTTTCCATTAAAAAAAAATCAAATTTGTCAAATATCAAAAAGTCAGATGATGGTAGATATGTTCTAATCGCAGAGATTTATTAATTGTTGTGATTGATGATTTTCAATACATCTCATATATGAAACATTTAATGGTCACAACAACATTGATACGGATCATTAAAGCCAACGCATTGGCCAAAATGGTATCCCATCCTGATGCAAGCAGTCGTACAGTCAAGAATCATTCCACACAGTCCAATGCATTGTGGCTCGGCTTCAACTTTGGCTACATTTCACCCAAACCAAAATAAATAAAAAGAGTACTGAGATGTACTTATACAATAAGGAGTATAATATTTTGCATAGTTTGCTATTCGATAGATATCATGAGATCTGCAACTCGTTTATACGGAATATAACCTGGAACCGTGAGCAATATGATGAGTACTGAAGCAATCATTAGGAAGCTCATGAATCCAATCTTGCAATTCGTCTTCATTGTATTGTAGTATTTGTAGATATATTGCCTCTTTTTATCAATTCAATATATCACCTTTGCTTTACTGAGTATTGAACTTGTATATACAATTGATTGGTTGCTCTGTTCTTATATGCACAGAGCTGAAGGCAAGAAAGGGAATACAATATTACAGGAATAATTACAGGAAACATAGACGTTGGTAGAAGATCAAGATTATATACTTTCCACACTCTTACAAGCTTTATATCTTTGAGTTTCTTTTATTGGTTTTTAAGATTCAAAACAGAATCCTAGTTACTACTATTATGAGAAGAAAAATAAAATCAGATTTGTATTAGACTATTAGTTACTATTGGTGGATATATTTCAAATATTTTGTTCCTAATCTAGCTGATATTTGCGTTAGTCATATTATTTTTATATATTTTGTTATATATCTGATTTGTATCAGTATTTATTGATTTACAGCTTTCTAAATTTTGTTTCAAATATTTTGTTCTCCATTTAGGGATATTTGCGTTATTCATTATATATTATATATTATTTTCTTTTTATATCTGATATGTATTAATTTTATTTTTACTGACACACATTTCAAAATAATTATTTCCAATCTAAGGAGATCTTTGACCCCCTCAATCGATTATACATTACTTGAATATTAAATGTAAAGAAACCTTAATTTTAATTATACTGAAACTTCATGCCACTAAAAAGTCTTGGAAAATCCATTCTTTCTAAAATCATTTAAGGGTCTTAAAGCTTAATTATACACGCACAATTAATCTACTACATACTTTTATAGTTATTATTTTTCAACAAATTGTATGCATTATATATATATTAGGGTCGTCGCCCGTCATACGGGCGGAAAATTATAAAAAAAAATATTTTATATGAATTTAGAGAAAATTCCATAAAAATAATTCAAACTAATTTTTTTTTATTAATTTGGGGTATTCCAGATCCATGGAGAGCCTCTGACTAATTCTCAAGGGAAGGTGTAGTCCACGGATAAAAAATAATAGTATAATTCAAATTAAATTTCGTTAAAATTTTTAATACTTTAACATTTTTCGCTTCCCAGTTTAATATTCCAACTAACTATTTTTCACATTAGTACTACGTAAATTTTTAAAATTATGTCCCTTTCAAAATATTGTACATTTAAAATAAAATAAAAACATAATTGGTTGTGTATTAAACTGGAAAACAAAAAAAAATTGAATATTAAAAAACTTAACGAAACTTAGTTGGTGGAGTATTTTCATGGAATTTTCCCATAAATTTAATATAAATTTATGAAGCATTTTAAAAAAAAATGTAGATTGGAAACGATATTATAAACAGACAAAAAAATTAATAGAATTTATAGATCATGTTTTTACTTTTAATAAATATAGCTTGGTCTGTATGTTTTAATTAAAAGGCCATGAAAAGCAGAAGAAGACAAAGTTACTCGTCAACCATGTCAACAGATACGGTCCTTGTGACTGGAGCTCCATTTGATCCAAATGCTTTCTTCAACGCACCGACAAGTCATGTCGTCTCTGTTGGGTCAACAAACTCCGTCCCAATCTATAAATCAAATAAAAAATATTAACATTTCTAATTTAATTTTATGATTTTTCGTTTAACATATAAAATTAAAAGAAAAAAACTGTCTAATAAAAATTAAAGAATAAGATATAATAGCACAAGAGAAATTGCCCTCAAATGATGTTTGTTTCTATCAAAATAACAAATCAAATTTGTCAAATGCCAAAAATTCAGACGCTTGTAGATCTAATCGCAGAAATTTATTAATTTTTATTGATGATTTTCGATACGTTTAATGGTCACAACAACACTGATTCGGATTTTTCCAGCCAACGCATTGGCCAGATTGGTATCCCATCCTGATGCAAGCAGTGTTACAGTCAAGAATCATTCCACACCTTCCAATGCATTGTCCATCGGCTTCAACTTTTTCTACATTTCACCCAAACCAAAATAAATAAAAAGAGTACTCAGATATAAGTATATGAATATATACTAATAAGGAGTATAATATTTTGCATAGTTTGCTAGTATTAAATTATGTAGAGATTTCAACTCATATACGAAATAACCTGAAACCATGAGAAATATGATGAGTACTGAAGCAATCATTAGGAAGCTCATGAATCCAATCTTGCTATTTGTCTTCATTATATTGTAAATATACTACCTCTCTTTTTTTTTTATCAAATCAATGTATGACCTTTGCTTTATGTCTTTGAGTTTCTTTTATAGATTTTAAAGACTCAAACAAAATCTGGTTTTAGTTAGCCAAGGGAAAAAAAACGAAGACAAAATCAGATTTGTATTAGCCTATTAGTTACTATTGGCGGATAACTTTCAAATATATAATATAGTATTAGCCTATTAGTTACTATTGGCGGATAAGAATCAAATATTGTTCCTGATCAAGCTGGATATTTGCGTTATTTATATTATTTTATTTTGCTTTAAATCTGATTTATTTCATTTTTATTGAATTACACATTTCTATATTTTGTTCTCAATCTAGGGATTTTTTTTGTAACTTAATCTAGGGATATTCGCGTTATTCATTATATTTAATATATTATTTTCTTTTTATATATGATTTGTATTAATTTTCATTTGACTGACACATTTCAAAATAATTATTTCAAATTCAAAGAGATCTTTGATTCCCTCAATCTATTATTAAATTTAAAGAAACCTTTATTTTAATTATATTGAAACTTCATGCCACTAAACAGTCTTGGAAAATCCATTTTTTCTAAATCATTTACGGGAAGTTTTTTTTTTTTTGGTCATAAAGTTTAATTGACCCGACATTCTCATAAGCTGATTTATCCGGGAAGGTTTCCAGATTAACATAAGCCATGATTGACAAATCACCCATAAAACCCATCTTCTCAAGAATTGATTTCATATTGTTATAAATTGATCCTTAGGAAACGGGAAATCCACCACGTCCCAGAACACACGCGTGCATGAAACTGCAGATTCGGATGACATAACGTTCCAAGGGATAATCAGATATGGTTCTGTCGGGTGAGGGATAAATATAGGGCATGTAAAGGTTATTCGTAAAAGAAAATATGAACTACAAAGACATTGATTTAATTTAAATAGAATAGATTTTTGGAAATTAGAAATATGAAGAAATACAGGGAAACTGAAACTTGAGGCCCAACTGGCCCAATAGGTTCCGATTACAATGCTGACAAACATCACGACAAAAAGGATTTACTTGTAGTCATCAGGTACGTTCTTGTCAGTAAGCATCTGGGACATTATGAACCGAAAGACCCGTCTTGTTTCTCTCAACACCAGAGAGATTGCAATAAGGGGGGAAAGGAGACGATGAAAGAGTTCACCTAAAGTTAAGTTGTGAACTCGTAAGCGTTTGGGACATCATGAACCGGATGACCCTTCTGGTTCCTCTCAATGATCCTCCTTGCCAACGTTACTTGTTTCCCCACCACAAAGACGAAAGCCTTTCCTTCTCCTCTAGCCCCTCTCGCTGTTCTTCCAACTCGTCTCACGTATTCACTCGGGTCACGTGGAAAATCAAACAGCACCACATGATCAACACCGGTGAAATCTATCCCACGAGAAGCTCTGCCAATGTAGGAACCGTAAGTTTAACATCTTCAATGTTCAGGCAGCAACATATAAAAACGATTAATGAAAGTACCTATCCGTGCAGACCAGAAACAGTGAATGATCTTCGGGATGAGATGAGGTGAATTCTTCCATGTTTGTAAGCCTTGCCCCTTGTGCGAGTGCTGCGTGAAACGGTAGGACGTGCAGCTGCCTTTCGTTTCTATCAAGCCTCTTGAATATATTCTCAACTTTCCTACATGTCTCAATCTGGAAGAAAATGCAGATGGTACAACCTTCCAACATGAGAATGTGATTTTCAAAATTGTTAAATAAGAGCAAAAAAAACCCAGTAAGTGAGAGACCTTATTGCAGAAGATGATAGTCTTGGCAACAGGGTTTTCCTCGATAATCTGAAGGAGAGCAGCTTTCTTGTTCTGAAAAGCAGTCTCAGGAGTTTTCTCTGCATTATCATCTCCACTGCAGTCAACAAGAACCTGCAAAATCGAACTCAATCCATGTCCATCATTCAGGGACGATCAAAAGAAGACTACGCAGCAACCAAGTTTTACTAAGAAAGTTAAGCTATATTGTTGTTCCCATTACATATTTCCTCCTGTTACTTATTTTAATACCAACCTCTTCGAGGGCATTGCTAACACGGTGCACACGAGGTCCCATCACAACTTCACAATCAGGGAAAACTTCAACAAGTTTGTTGTATATCTCAAGGGGTAAGGTTGCTGTAACAAACAGATACTGTGCAGTCACAGGGGAAGAACTGATCAGATTCTGCAGGGCTGCCTCAAACTCTTCGTCGCCAAAGAGTATATCCACCTCATCTAATATAGCACTGCAAGATATGTTAGCAAGATTGTGCCCTGTCAATTTCAGTTTCTTTTTCACACAAAAATTAGCAAGCGCTTGAATCTTTGAAATAATCGATAGTACCATCTCAAATTTGACAACCCCAAAATTCCTTCATTCATAAGGTACGTGAAACGCCCTGGTGTTGCAATCAAAACGTCCACACCTTGCTCTAAATTTTCGAGCTGGGTTCGTTGTCTGAAACCACCCGTCACTACCATGGAACGGAACGGGACCCCAGACTTTGATATTAATCTACAATTGGCGAGAACCTGCCAACGATTTCATCAAGAAACTTGTTCAAATAAAACATTCGGATACAAAATAAGCAATGAATCAACCTAATAAGAGCATTCATATATGAAGAAACCAACCTGGGAAGCCAACTCTGCGGTCGGTACCAGAACAATAACACGAGGACAACCAGAAGACGATTTGCTCAGTCCTTGAAGTTCCTCTTCTCTGAGACGCTGAATAACAGGTACAAGATATGCCAGTGTCTTGCCTGATCCACTTTGATCAGCTATAATACAACTCTTTCCATCAACAACTGGCGCAAAAGCCAGAGCCTGCGTCATTATAAGCACAAGTCGTAAGACGAGAGCTGTACATACACAGGCACCTAGATGATGGAAAAAAAACAATCCTACACCTGAATTTGTGCCGGTCGATCAAAATTATTTTCCTTTAAGGCCTTCATCATATCCTCACTACATCCAACCTCTGCAAAACTTTTACGGCTGAAAAAGCCAGTCTCCTTAGCGGGCTTGGTTCTGTTCCCCCTCTCTCTCCAATCCTTCATATCTCTTGCGTATACATCAGAACGCCTATCACCCCAACCTCTGGAGCTACCACCAGCAGCGCCTCTTGAATATGAATAACGTGATCCTGCTCTCTCATTATCAGCGAAATACCGAGCATCTGAAAACTCATCCGCAGCTCTATCACGTCTCTGATACGTATCCGACTCTTTGGTAACAAAACGCCTATCTTCTCTACCCCTAGAGTTAGAAGCAGAGTCTTTTGAATATGAACTCCTCGATCCTGCTCTTTCATTATCACTAAACTTCCGAAGGTTTGAAACCTCACCACCAACAGCTCCCCTGCCCCTGGAGTTAGCAGCATAACCGCTTGAATCTGCACTACGTGACCCTGCTCTCTCATTACTCTGACGATTTGGAACCTCATCATGTCCTTGGAATCTATCTGTACCTCTCACCTCTCTAGATTCCCGCACTTTGCTGAATCCTCTTACCTCTGAAGATTTTCCTGATCTAGGTAGATCTTTCATAGCCAACTTCTTCCTCATCAAATCCAGAATTGATGATGAACCATATCCTTCACCCTCAAAAGAATCCTCATCCTCGTCTTCTTCTTCTTCTTCTTCCTCATCACGACTCGCATGCTGCTTCTTCTGCGTCACCTTACCAACGAGAGCTTTCACTTTCTGTGCCTTTAACCTCCCGAAACTCCCGGTCACTCCTCTGGAACGCGAACCATTTCTTCTCGAAGATTCTATCAAGCACCAAAGGCATATCAACACAAATAAACAAATCTCCAATTCCTAATACTAAACAACATTCTCCAATTCCAATCAAAAGCCTACTGATACGGAGAGATGTTAAGTACCTGACGGAATCGAAGACGAAGGCGGAGGATAGAGCTCCTTCTCGCGGCGTTCCGCTTTGATCACGACGAATCCATCGTCGGTGGAGTCGTTAACGGCCTCGTTCGAGCATGAAGTCTCCAGTGGCCGACGAGTGAAACCGCCTCTCGTTACCACTCCTCCTCGAAACAGACGCACAATCTCTCTTCGATTACAAACTTTATTCCTCGCCGGGAAAGTAACTGACGGAGGTGGAGCTCTCGCCAACATCTCGCGAAAATATCGTCACTCTATTGGTCTAACACTTTCTCTCAAGGCAGAAGGAAACGGAGAGATAAGATAGACTCTGTTGAATGTTAATAATTATCTTTATTTTATTCAAAAAAATAATAATTAAAGATAAATGTGAATTCGAAAACTTTTCCTTATTTTCTTCTTCTTTTTTTTCCTTTTTCCACTAAAAAAACTATTTTCCATAAACTTATATATAATGAGATATATGTCACACCATTCTTTCCAAAAACCCTAAGACCTGAGAGCATTCGATTTATATCTCTAGTTTTGTGCGATCATTCTTTGGTTTTGAAGAGATAGCTAGCTATGTCTCAGCCAAACAATAACAATGACGATGATCATAAATACAAGAAAATCTTCGTTGGAGGTTTAGCATGGAAAGTAACAACAGATGTTTTGCGAAATTTCTTCCAAGCATATTGTGGAGAGGTTCTTGATGCTAATGTTGTCAACCAGAGAGAGTCTGATGGAAGCTTAAAATCAAAAGGCTATGGTTTTGTAAGTATCTTCTTCTTTGTTTTTATATTATAATCCATGCATATGTATATAATTAGTCTTTGTGTTTTTGTGAATTATTGTTAAACTACTTGATATATATAAACGGATTTGTTTCGCATCCTGTGAATTATTAACTGTGACAAGCTCGAAGAGATATTTTCTTAGTTTGTTTAATTCTTGTAAACTGCAGTCTCATACATGTTAACGTTTGTTCGAATTGCTTTGTGTAAATCAAAACGATCATTCTCTGTTTCATAATTGGGCTTTTTATGTCTAGGTTAACCAAATAGTTGTACCAAATCCCATGTTTGTTTCGCAATTGGGCTTTCTGTTTTAGTTTGTAAGCAAACTATGCCCAGCTTCGGCGTCATGTGCTATACATCTATTTGTTACAAAATCGATTCGATATTATTTTTATTTTATTTTTCTGAATTTTGTTACGGGGTTGAGTTGTTCAGGTTACTTTTAGGGATGCTGAATCTGCAACTAGAGCTTGTCAACTTCCGTATCCGGAAATCGAGGGAAGACAAACCAACGTCAATCTGGCTTACCTTAATAAAAAGAATAACCATAACCACTCTAACCAAACCGGTTTAGTCTCTTAATTTTTTTTTGATTATCACAGGTTATTTTTAAGATATCTTTTTGAGATTTCCCCGCTTAATCTTCTCGGTGACCTTGAAACTGTAGGTGTACTGCAACAGGCTGGACCATCGCATCAATATCAACACGGTTCAATCTCTTAATTAATTTTTTTTTCTTTTAGCAAAGGCTTTAGTATATATTTTTCTTATGCAACAAATCCTTCCACACAAGCAGTTTCTTAATCTTCATAAACCCCAAAATTGCAGGTCCGTTTGATGAGATGGCATGGCATCAATATCAGAATGGTCTAATCTTAAAAATTTCTATTTTTATTTTGAGAAAAAGGGGTTTAATATGATTTATTTTGTAAGTAGTTAAAACTCAGCTTCTTATTAATCTGTATACCCTAAAATTTCAGGTATTTCAGGTCCGTTTAATCAGGCGTGGCATCAATATCAGAATGGTTTAATCTCTAAACTTTTTTTTTTTTTGAGAAAAGGGTTTATTATATATATTTTATTTTGTTATGCTTTTAAAACTTCCCACAAACAATTTCTTAATAATCTTTAAGAACCCTAAAAATTGCAGGTTGGTTTAATCAAGTGGCTTGGCATCAATATCCGCAAGTTTATTCAAAGCCACATTTTCATCAAGTCTACTGGTAAATTCTACATATAGATTTCCTTGAACCTTCTAAAACATCTAATTTCGACTCTAATGAATAACAAATCTAGTTTGGTGGATTTTCCTTAGGGATCCATCACATTTTGGAGCATATCGTCACATGTATGGCTTTTCACACTATCCTAGGTCCTCCACTGTGGTTAGTGCTTATGCTCCATACTGTTGTGTTTTTATTTTGTTTCATTGTCTTTAAGTTAACACTTCGAATATTTATTGGCATTTGTGCAGAATTACCATCAGACCAATGGTGTACCACCTGCCGGTGTTTTTCAGCAGCCTGGAGGAGCAACACTTGAAGAGCTCCCTGATACCAATCAAGAAGCTGTCTCCACTGCAGATGAAGTTGTGAGTAATGACAACAATGAAGAGATGGATACAGAAACAGACAGTGGTGTTCAACATCCAAATGGAAAGGATCAAGAAGAAGAGATCAGTGGACAAAACAATGGCATCAAGCAAGATGTTAAGGATGAAGAGGGAAAGATCGTGAATGGAGAAGATGAAAACACTAAGCAGGGTGAGGTTACACTCCAAATGGAGACAGGCCGTGAAGAAAAATCTGAAAACACACCACAAGAAAACGGTCTTGATCATGAAGAGAAGACACAACATATTGATGAAGCTGGACTGATGACAAAGAAAGACAAGAATGCATGAGTAAGAGAACTGGATCATTTTATCTACTCGACCTTATGTAGCTATATTTACTTATTGACCAAACGATTTTATTTTCATTTACAAAACAAAAAGTCAGCTTCTTAATCTTATTCATAAACCTTGCAATTGCTTACTAAAATGATACAGAGTTTATGGCTTAGAATCTTATTATTGTGTTTACAACTGCAGATGATTTGACAATAGAATGATACAGAGTTTAAGGCTTAGAATCGTATTATTGTGTCTGCAAGTTTCCACCGCTCCATTGACCTTACCACCAAGGTCAACATCCCAAAGTGGAGCCAAGTCTCTCTGGACAACTATATCATCGTCTAATGATGTGGAAGACGATTTTCTCCGGTTTTGAAGATGACTGAACTGCGGATGAGACCACAACTGATGCATTTAAATTTTTAGATTTAAAAATTAGATTAAAAATTTTATAAATATATTAATGTACGAATAACGTTGCTACCTATTTATAATAATAGACATCAAATATTTGTATTGTGTCAATGTTGAATGTTCATACCCTTTTCATATGTTTGTCATGGAATAAGAGCAAAACAGAAAAGTTGGAATTCAGATAACACGTTATAAGACACAATTACAGCAAAACCTATTTTAGTTTCAGAAGAAACTTGTCTATCTATACAAAAGAAAAATAAACTTCAAACCCAAGAGGAGAATGAAAACAAATATTCATTTAGGAGACACAAGAACAGAAGCAGAGAATAAGAGAGATGAGTGTGAGAGAGTATCAAGTTTGAAGACAGCATCGGACCATTCCATCTTACCCCAAATCTCGCCTTGTTTCGTCACCCGCAAGGAAACCGCAAGGAAATCTCGGCAGACCAAAGCCAAGTCTGACGAAGATGGGAGTTCCAGAAGATGACAATGTTTCCAGCAGAGTTGCTGCTGAGTCTGCATATATCATAAAACTCTTCCAAACCCTTGACTGGTTTCCAACGCAACTCATTAGGCTCACACCATAGTATTCTCCCGCAAGCACCACGACAGAACAAACGCTTCCCTATAGCACACCAATCGTTTCTTGTTTCTGGAATAAAGTCGTCATCTGGTTTGGTGAACCTCCAAAACAAACACTTACTCGGCAATAAGTAGAAGCTTCGACGAGCCTCGTCGACAGCGTAAACCTTCTTCTCCTCCTCTATCACCACACTGTGGCAAATACTGAATCGCAGCTTGGGGAGATACCAGTGACCCCAAGTTTGGGTCTTTAGATCGAAAATCTCTGACCAGTTTGTGGGATTAGCTTTCTCCTCCACACACCCTCCAGAAACGTATATCCTCCCGTCTACGAGGTTTGCTGATGCGGAGGCACGAGGCATCTTCATGGACGGGGCACGGCTCCATGTGTGAGAGAAACAATCTAGGAACCAGACATCTTGAGTGCGGCGATGGCCGTCTATGAGTCCACCCAAAACATAGATCCCTCCATCCACCACCACGTAAGAGGATGATTCCGTAGCCTGGCAAGGGTTCGACGGGATCGGGTTCAGGCGATGGTGAGGGCTGAGGATGAACCAACGTGGTGGTGGTGGTGGTGGGCTCGGGTCAGCGTCAGGAGAGACGATGCGCATGCATACGTAGAAACACGTCTCGGTGCAACCCATCTGCCGTCTCAATTCCAAGAGCTCAGGGGAGGACACGAGGGAGCGGTGGCTCTTTGAGGCGATTGCTAAGGCCGCCAGGTCAAATCTTGAGACCTGAGACAGGCAGTTAACTGCCACCTCATCTGGAAGCGACCATAACCCAGACGACGACGGAGACACTTTCATCTTCTTCGCTGGCGGTGGCGATGATGATTCCCATCTTTCTTCCTCCATTGCCTCGATTGATTGGTGGTTACAAAGAGGAATGAGTTTGGTCGGGTTGCTCAAACAAAATTTAAAAAAGAAAAGAAAAGAAGAGTTTGGTCAGGAGAGAATGTTTGGAAACCTTGAAGACGTCGATGGTCGCACAAGGCACTCGGGTTGCTCGAACAAATTTTTTTTTTTTTTAAAGTTTGGTCGGATCGGAATATGTTTTATAGAATTCTTTTTCCAATATTAATTAGTAACTTAAATCTTTTTTTTTCTAAATCTGTTTATAATTTTCCTTTCTATATTACCTTATTTTACATTTATGAAAATTAATTTTTTCCAATATTAATTAGGATCAGTTGATAACTTAAATTTCCTTTCTTTTTATTTTGTCGGTTTATAATTTCTCCTTTTATATTTTATGTTTATGAGAAATTCTTTTTAACAATGTTAATTAATTAGGATCAGTTGATAACTTAAAATTATTTTCCTTTTGTTTTGTCCGTTTATAATTTCCCCTTCTCTATTTTATATTTATGAGATATATTTTCCCATTAGGTGAAACTTAAATTTTTGTTTTCTCGGTTTATAATTGTCCCTATCTATATATTTTTATAACATCTTATCTTTATTAATATCAAAGAGGTCTAACATGTTACATAAATCGAAATATAAAACAATTATATTTTAAGTTAGACATGATAATAGAAAAGTAATAATACAATGCTTCATAACTCTTTTGTAGGATAGACTGATTCACTAACTTTATTTATCTTTGTTCTCGTTCTTAATTGATCTTGTGTTCGGCTATCATCGCCTTTTGTCACTTAACAGATCATTGGGTACGATCCATCTGTTATATCACTGCCTATTCCATACTTTCACACCAGGAGATAACATGTTGTACTCTCTATCCATACCATACAAAATTCCTCTAGTTGACATTGATAATCATCAAACTCCATCGTCTTCTATTCCTTGCTTTCACATAGACGATCTATTTTCCTTCTTATTGTCAAATAATGTTGAATCTTATCTCTCTGAGATAGTGGAGCCACAATCATCCAAGATAGTTTGTCTAAAGCGCATGAAGTACGTAATCTATTCCATATCCATGGCGGTTTGAGATCCTTTTTCTTTACATAGGACTCTCAATTCTTTTAAAGAATTTCCTGGAGAGAATAAACCGCCATGCCTTATCGGCCACAGAAACACACCGATAATATAGAACTTTCAAGTTTTGTTTGTCATAAGATCACACTCAACAATTAAGAAATAAAAAACTCACCAATTAGGGAGAAGATGGACTCGTTACAAATCTGGCCTAAACGCCGTAACCGTCCAGTGAGCCAATTGATAACCAGAAACTTGGTTAATCGTTTTATATGTTGCTCTTTTTACTCTTTTTACTGCAGTTTTAATTCCAGAGGTTTGGTCTTTCTTCTACACACGAGCTCATATCTCTCCTCCTTCTGTTTTGAAGGACGAACTTAGATGGCTGAAAGACCCAACCAAAGATAAGAAAATTATTCTTTTAATTTGTCTTAGCTACCAAGCAGAAATTTATCTGATTTGGAAAGAAAGAAATTCTCAATTACATTCAGGTGCCTCTCGCCAACTTCCATCATCATCAGCAAAGGTGGTCCAACTTCGTCTTGATCCCCTCTGTCGTGATTCTATCTTTTGATGGTTTAACTTGTTCTTGCTGTAGTTTGTCTAGTAGTGTTAACAATTTAAACTAATCATAGTTTTTACGATATAATGTTAAAGCATAAGTTGGGGAATGAGATTTTTTTTAAAGTAATATTTAAAAGCAATTAATATTCGATTATCACCAACACAAACTATGTATGCTTGTATATACAATTGGAAAGAATCATGTGACTGAGCGTATACGATGTACAAAATTTGCCTTGATAAAATAATCAGCATATTATCACAAAACAAAGAGAAATGTAAAGTAAAAGAGACTAAGACGTGTCCCAAGATATCCACACAAAATAAGAATTGCGAGAAACTTCCAATGTAAGAATTCAGAAAGCTAACAAAGGGCCTAAGCCTATATATAGAAAGTGGATACTTAACCCCAAAGAAGTGCTTTAAAGCTGTCTTAGAGTTTGGGACGCAAAATACAAATGCAAAGGAGGCACATGTGCGTATGAGTGATACAACTTTCTTTCCTTCTTCTTCTCAGTTATAAGCATATCGTTCTTTGACTGATTCTCATTGCTTTTACACTGATTCGAGCCTACAAAAGCTCTTTCTTTCTAACATATATTCTTTTTCTTTTCCAAAAGTTAGTGTAATTAAATAAGATTTCCATTATTTGGTGCATATCGTCTTAAGAATGGACAGCTCAGCTTTGTCTTGTGAACATATATGTTAACCAAAAATCATAGTAAATTCATGTAAATATATCATTTATATATCAATCTTCTTGCACACAATGATTCAATCAATCCTTTCACTGACAGCTTGATGTAAGCGCCATGTAAATTACTTAGCTACATTGTTCTGTGAAGGGATAACTTTTTCTTCCTTGGGAGGATACATCTTATTCATTCATGGGAATAGTTTATTGGACGTAAAAATAAACTCATTCGACGCCTAGATGTTAGTGTGTTAAAGTCCCACATTGTTTATAACAAAGTCATTCAAGTAATATATAATACACATGAACCAATTTACCTATTGTCTTAAGGTTTTGGGTTGAAAGCTCATAGTTATCATAGTATCATAGCGTGTTTCGATCGTGGGAGCATCTGTGGATGTAGTACCACAGAAAATTCATGCATCAGATGGTTATACCTGAGCGTGAGAGCCAATTCACCTATTACCTTAAGGTTTTGGGTTAAAAGCTCATAATTATCACAAGACGATCAGCTAGATGGTCTAACTCCGGTAGATTATTTGTTTACAATGATTCAATAGAGTTTTGTATATCATGAGATTACATCCTTTCGTTACATACAATAAATGTATGCGGAAGTAACCGATTTGAAGTGTTTTGGTTTATGTTCTGTATTTGTTATCCACAAATCATAGATTCATCCATTATATTTGCTAAAATACAAACCAGCAATTGATATATCATTTGTGCCTGCAATAACAACGTAAATAGAGAAAAACCACATAATAAACTCGACAGACGTAACGAATTATGATTATATTTATTGGAATCACATAGAAACACACATACACACGACGACAAAAAAGAAAAAAATTTCATCTGAACTACTACATCTAAAGAAGCTGAAGCTGAACAATAATAAAAGGAGGAGGTGATGGTGGATTCAGTCACGAGTCTCGTGGAACCTTCTGATGAAATCAGTGGATTTCCGGTTAATAGCTGGTTCGACGACATACCAATTATAGAAGTTGCCTTCACTATCTTCACCATACATCTCGTCGTCTGTTCCTGCCGGGTTTGCTCGCTGTCTTCTCCTCCACCATGCTTTGAAGCTGCCGAAGAAGCTAAACAAGAAACGCCAAGAGCCTCCCATGAATTATAATCCTATAGAGAGGAAAATACTTTAGAGATATAGATATGTATCTTGCTTGTATTTATCTAAAGATGCATATAAGCATGTGAAGGAACGTGAGTTCTGATGGTTTACGGTTCAAAACACAAGGTCTCTCTTTATAGAAGGCTGCCCAAGTAGGAATCCTAGAGGAACCATGCACGAAACACCCCCACCAACCAAAAAGATATAGCTTTTCACTTATAATATAATATACTTTAAAAAAAATTGAAGCTCAATACAGGCATTTGGAAAAAGGAATTTCCGTACTAAAATTTCTGATGAGTTATATAGGATATTTTGTATTTAAAACATTTCTCAAAAAAAAAACTTTGTATTTGAAGCTTTGTGACAAATTTAATTGCTACGGTAAATCTATTACATTTCCACGTTGATACTCACTATAAATACTGTACCGATACTAAAATATGTTTAGCAAAGAAAAAAAGAAGTTGATATGTATTTCTGAAAAGTAATGTTTATTCAGAAAACTAGTGGTTATACTCAAATTGAACAACATTGATTACCAGCGATTCTTCATCAATAAGAAATAAACCTAGCGATTTAACATTTTACCAAAAAAAAAACTAGTGAACTTTTTTTTTTTTGGTTTCGCAGAACTTGTTGATCTATGACATTCACATTTGAACCATACGAGTTCACATGACACACTTAAATGTTTTTTGCTCTTTGGTTCAAGTTCAAAATTTGTAGTTTGTGAGAACCGAAAGAACATGTGTAGTATTCAGGGATTGCATTTATAAAAAAATAAATCGTGATACCATTTGAATTTTAGAATCTCATGTTCAAAGAAAAGTGGCAAATGAT
Organism: Raphanus sativus; assembly: GCF_000801105.2. NCBI lineage: Eukaryota > Viridiplantae > Streptophyta > Magnoliopsida > Brassicales > Brassicaceae > Raphanus > Raphanus sativus. Next base: position 2,541,116 of record NC_079515.1, on the reverse strand, counting down.
ATCAAAATACAATGTTTAATATTACATCAATATCGTTTGACGGGTAAAATGTATCAAGCTGATACTTTCTTTGTTTTAGACTTTTAGTGATAGAAATTATATTTATTTAAATACTAAAACGTAAAACTTTCTAAAAATGATATGGCATACTTTTTAATTTATATAAAACAGGAATTTCAAAAAAAAAGAAGCAATTTCAAATGACTATGACGGTTTAAGAAACTAGAGTGACTACAAAACTTCTCATACTAAATTCATTGATTACATGGTGAAAGTTAATATTGTAAAAGTTAACTAGATTAGGACCCGCCCTAAAGGGCGGAAATTGATTTGTCAAATTTCAATTAATAATATATGGTATATATAATATGTGTATATAATATTATATATATTTTGTGTAACATTTATATATATATACATATTAGACATATATATAATATTTTATTAAATATATATAAAATTTAATAGTGTTATAATTTGTGTTGTACTTGTTATTAGTTTGTATTTAATCTTCTTTTATTTTTAGTATAATAATTTGCCTTGTCACACCTTTTACCTTTTAACTTATACACATAGTTATGCATTTTTTCAAAAAAAAAAGTATACACATAGTCTCGTAAAATGTAATATATAAAAAACATATTTAAAAAATCTACTGACCATATGCCACCATTATTTGGTTGTTTGAACAAAAAAAAATCATGTTCTTGTATAACTGTGTATGTTGTGATATGATGTAGGTGAAGAGTAAATATATGGAAGTAAAGTTAGTGATACGAACATGAGCCTATGTTGGTCTATGCCACAATTATTTGGTTTTTGGAAGATCAATGAGCATAAGCATACACGGTCTTTGTATGCTTACGTTGTAAATGAGTCGGATATTTTTCTCTTATGTCTGGAATGATATAGAACTCGTTGATTTAAGAGTGATTTAGTTTTATATGATCTAATTAGGGATGGGCAAAAATTCCGAACCCGAAAAACCGAACCGAACCCGATCCAAAAAAGTAGCACCGAACCCGAACCAAAATTGATTAAATATCCGAACGAATTCAAAATTTCGGTATTTAAAGAACCGAAACCGAACCCGATCCGAACCGAAATATTTTGGGTACCCGAATGTATCCGAAATAAATTTATATACTTGAATATATATACCTTATTTTTATATATAATGTATATTAAAAATATATAAGATACCTTTTAATTTTCCAAAATACTCGAAAAATATATGCAAATAGTCAAAAGTAAATGTTTAAAATAGCTAAAATATACTGAAAACACCAAAATAGTTAAATATCTATTGATTCTTTATCCAAATATTCAAAGAAAACTAATTTATGTGTTAAATGAAGGTATTTTGGCATATATGTTATGAAAATTTATATGTAATATATTATCTTTCTTATAGATTTTGAAAATTTAAAGTATATAATAAATTTTGAAAATTTAAAAACATTTTAAATGGGTTATCCGAACCCGAACCGAACCCGTAAAAATCCGAACCGAACCCGAACCGAAATTTAAAAATATCCGAATGGGACTGAAATTTTTGACCCCGAAAACCCGAAACCCGAATAGACTGAACCGAAACCCGAATGGGTACCCGAACGCCCAGTCCTAGATCTAATTATATTAAGAGATTAACCAAAAATATTATAAAAGTGTTACTGGTTAGGTTTAACTAATCTATGTTGGTTAAGATTTGGTTTAATTTAAGTTGGTAGGTTGCATTGTATAGGAGACATCATATATTCTAGCAACAATTATGAAAGAGTCCAAAATTTAAATGAGAACTTCAAATAGTAGATAATCCCTAAATTAATAGATTAGATTAATAGAAGGTAATTGCAAGAGTTCCGGTTTAAATTGGATGATAACACGGTTTAAAAAACTTCCGGTTTAAATTGCAAGACTTGATTATCGCAATAAATTACAACACGACATCGTTTCTTCACTCTCTTTGGCGGCTCTCTCCCCCACTCACAGCTCTCGGAAGAAGCTCTCTCAGCACCTAAAAACCCTAAAGTTCTTAGCTTTCCTTGTACACACACATACACAGACACATCTCTACGGTTCAGCAGCCCCTCTTCTTGTTTGTTCCCCTGCAATGGAGGCCTCTCCTCTGAAAAAGCTCGAGCAGCTAGAGTTCTCTCTAGATTCCGTCACCGATCTCTCATCCCCTTCCGCCTCTTCGTCCTCCTCCTCTCCCGCCGTAGCTACGTTCTCGCGCGTCGATGGAGTCACTGAGCTCCGGTTTATCCGATCGGACTCCACCCATTGTTTCACTTTTGATCTCGCTTCGTCTCAGGTGAACTTTTTTGAAAGATTGAATTTTGGTGTAGACCGACCAAACCATATGCAATTTGATCTTTTATTGTATTGTTGTTTGTGTTTTGTTTTCACAGTTGTTCAAGTTGGGAACAGTTCAGTTCATATGTGTATCTAATGATAACAACTCAGAGGAGGTACTTAAAAAGTTACTTACTTTACTATACTTTTAATCCTTAAAGTGATAATGTGTTTGTTGTTCATTTATATTTTGTTGCATTTTGAAACAGGAATCACTCTCCCGAGGAGTTAATATAAAGTTTGGAAGTGAGAAGGATAGTAAGGAGTTTTGTGATTCGTTTGAGGAGTGGAGAAAGGATGGTCTTGTTCGAGGTATGCTTTTTGACTCCATAGTTCCAGTTGCTTTATTTGCCTACAGCATACTCCTTGACTTGTATTGTTACGTTTATAGGATCATCAACAGTTTCAGCTAATAAAAGCAAGTTCGACGATAAGATTGAGGCGTCTTCGGCCAAAATGTATTTCCATTACTATGGACAACTTCTACATCAGCAGAATATGCTACAAGACTATGTCAGGACAGGTAAAACTATATGTATTTGGTTTCCTCTGAACTGTTTCACTTATGTTTAGTTTATAGAATGTACTGTTTGACACAGGATGGCTCTCTCTCTTTCATGTCTTTTCAGGTACATATTATGCTGCGGTGATGGAGAACCGTTCAGATTTTGCTGGTCGTGTCGTGGTCGATGTGGGTGCTGGGAGTGGCATTTTGTCAATGTTTGCTGCCCAGGTATGCATTTTATTCAAGCCTAATTACAGAACTAAGGTTTTGCTATGCTGGAACCAATAGATTAAGATGACTTGTTTAATGACTTTTGTGCATTTTTGCTTCTGTCTCCTTCATACATGTCTAATAATACCTTGTTTTACTTCGTGAATTAGGCTGGTGCCAAGCATGTTTATGCTGTAGAAGCATCGGAAATGGCTGAATATGCACGTAAGCTGATCGCTGGAAACCCATTGTTCGCTGATCGGATCACAGTGAGACTTCTTATTCAGTTAGTTTTCTTTTTTGCTGTGTTGTGTGCATTTTCTGATGTTGTTGAAGCTGTGGCATAAATTTAGGTCATCAAGGGAAAAGTCGAGGATATCGAGTTGCCTGAGAAGGCGGATGTTTTGATCTCTGAACCGATGGGTAGGGGACTTTAGAATGTGTCTCTTTCTTTTATAGACATGCGAAACCTTAGTCAAGAAATTATATGTGGGAAACGTGATTGACATGTCTTATAATTTATATATCAGGCACCCTATTGGTCAACGAGAGAATGTTGGAGTCGTATGTAATTGCTAGGGATCGTTTCATGTCTCCGAATGGCAAAATGTTTCCCACTGTTGGAAGGTAAAAGTCAACCTTTGAGAGGCATTTTCTCTATATATCTATTATTGTTATGTGTTGATTCTCATGTTTGTTTAATCACTGTAGGATTCACATGGCACCTTTCTCGGATGAATTTTTGTTTACTGAAATGGCAAATAAGGTAAGGAATGCTACTATGTTGGAGATTTCTCTCTGCAACATATACATGTATTGCATGTTTAGTTTAATTCTTCAGGATTCAGTAATTAAGTTCCTTCCTCTATGCAGGCTTTGTTTTGGCAACAACAGAACTATTATGGTGTTGATTTGACACCTCTGTTTGGGTCAGCACACCAAGGTTATTTTTCTCAGGTACATGTGTTTACACACCAGCAAGTAGTAGTTTGTAACCGGTTCGTTGTATTTAGTTACTCTCTAACTATCATAACCAAGTACTAATGAGTCGTATTTTCGGATTGTACAGCCTGTGGTTGATGCATTTGATCCGAGGTTATTGGTAGCTCCCCCCATGTTTCATACGATTGATTTCACTCAGATGAAGGTATACTTACTCTACTTAGATCCCTTCCTTGCTGTTTTCTGACGGGTGCGGGTGAATAACTTTCAGTCTAATTTTCTTTTCACAGGAAGAAGACTTTTATGAGATCGATGTCCCGTTGAAGTTTACTGCTTCCATGTGTACTCGAGTACATGGACTTGCCTGCTGGTTTGACGTTCTCTTTGATGGGAGGTACTTTTGCTTCTTTTTTGGTCAAACCATATCATTTTTTCTAAATTTTCAATGCAGCTAAAAGTTTAGATTTCTTTACTCGGTTTCCAACAGCACGGTACAAAGATGGCTAACAACTGCACCTGGTGCACCTACAACGCACTGGTACCAAATCAGATGCGTTCTCGCGCAACCCATTTATGTGATGGCAGGTCAAGAGATCACTGGTAGACTTCATTTGATAGCCCACAGTGCTCAGAGTTACACAATAGATCTAACTCTATCAGGTCTAATTTTTACTTTCCCTGTGTTTTCTTTTGTCATTCAAAAGTATTATCAGGGAGCTTTCCGGTTTGCTAACATAAAATTTGGATTCTAAAACAGCTAAAATGTGGGGTCCGGGAGCAAGTCAAGGCGGAATCCTCCAATCATCGACATGCAAATTCGATCTGAAAGAACCTTATTATAGAATGTCTCAGCCACAAGCATACCCTGTTGCACAAGAACCACCATTACCACCACAACCGCAGCTAAATACTCAGGTAAAAAATGCTTTCAGCAGCTAAAATAGTTATAAAGTTTCTTTTTATGTGTACCAATATGTATATATACTATATGAGCAGGACATACAGATACAGAACGATGAATTCGAAGAAGAGTTATTACAAGAACCGCCACAGAAGGCGAGTACCCAGCTCTAAAGCTTAGATCATTGAATCTCAGTCATCTTTGGTTCCTTGCGAGTTTGGTATGGTTCTATTTTAAATGGTAGTAAGCACGAAACAGAATTTTATCATTCCCAATGCTTCCATGTAACAGTGTCTTTACCTTTGTGTTTTTTTTTCCACATGAATCAAGTTATCTATCCACATGATTTTTTACCTTGAAAGCATCAAAACCAGACGTGAACATTATTTATTTAGTGTACGGTTGGGGCTAACGAAATGGTGACCATGTTGGTGTTAGTTAATCTTAGTTGCTCTCAAGCATGAATCGTTAGTTGCTCTCAGTGAGAACATTGTCATCTCCAGAAACTTAGATTCTTGTGGATCAAAAACGTCCATAATCATCACTTGACTTGGTATCAGACACAGACATTAACGTTTTCATGTCCTCCTTCTACACAAGACAACGAGTGAGCTTCCTACCAACATCGCGTAGCATGCTTTGCCTTTCCCGTTTCCCTCAAAACAGCTCCAACGACAGCTCCTGCATCTGCTGAAAGAGTAGTCAACCTCGTATCAAGTCTTTGGTTTCGTTAAGAACAATATTCGGTTTGTTTCGGTATAGTTCAGTAATGATTATATTCTTTGGTTTTGAATAAATGTCCAACCATAACGACCCGGGTCGGGTTAGCCAAAGAATCTAGCGCCGGTTTTGACCCATTCAATTCTCGGGACTGATTTTGAATTATATCTTTAAGTTCACGGTCCTTGTTGTTTCACACCAACGCATGGTTTACCACACAAACTGGTTCAACTCCAGTTTCCCACCATCGTCAAGTCAAGTGCCATATGGCTCCAGGAAACTACCGTTACCCACAAGTGAAAACTCCTTTCCGGAGACAAGTCCACGCTCCTTCTCCAGTTACCAAGTTCGGTCTTTTCGCTTGGACAAGAGAGGTAGAGAGCAACCGTAGTAGCACAACAAGGAACTATAAAAGCTTAGAAAGGAACGCACTTGATTTGCCTTTGCGGCGCTATAATAGAACGGACAGAGAAGTGATTGATGTTGACGACGATGAGCTTCAATATGTTGAAGAGAAGGAGAGCTTGTTGGTGGATGCTGTGACTGATGTCTCCAGTTTTGAAGCGTACAGAAAGGCTCTCAAGAGTGCTGAGAAAAGGACTAGTGAACTGAAAGACAGAGGCTTTGGTGATGCTTTGAGAGAGAGGTGTCGTGGTTTGATTACAAGCTTGCGTTCCTTTCTCATACAAGATGAAGAAGAAACAGTAGTAGAGGTTTTTGTCTGTGTTTTCCCTTGATTTTTTTTTTATAGTTTTGTAGCTAAAGTTGTGCTTCGTGGTATCATTGTCCTTGATTGATTTTGCAGGATGTACGACGTGAACCATTTCAACCTCTTTCCAAGGAAGACGAGACAGCAGTCAAGCAAGCCTTATCAGCTAATAATGTTCAGTATGGTTTTTAGTCTTGCTTCTCCTGTTTACTTTGCTCTAATGAGTTCTTGTTATGTAATGCTATGAACGTCTTTCATTGCAGGAACATTTTGGTTACACATGAGAACTCAAATATTGACGTTACGGGGGGAAAACTGAGGTTGTCTTAAACCAGGTCAGTGGTTAAACGATGAGGTTAGTCACCGTATCTAAATCTCACCTGATTAAGAACCTCTTTGATTTTTAGTGAAAGCTTGGACTTTGTTCTATGTAGGTCATTAATCTTTATCTAGTATTGCTGAAAGAAAGGGAAGCTAGAGACCCAAACAAGTTTCTAAAATGTCATTTTTCAATACATTTTTCGTCACAAAAGTTATGAACCCATTCCTCATTGCATATGAATTTAAGGTTTTATCCCCTTTGTATTTGTTCGTGAATTCTTAACAAGAGGACTTAATCTTAGTTAGTTCATTCGGGGACGGGATACAACTACGGTGCAGTCGGAAGATGGACTTCGAGCACTAATATAAGATGATGGTCAAAAAGTTTAGAACCTCTACTGTTTTACAAGGGGTTAACCTAGAGATTTTAAATTTTTTCAAAAATATGAAATTCTGGTTTCAATGTATAATTTTTTTTTTTTAATTTTTTTTGTCGGTAATGGAAACATACTCAACTACACTCTGTAACCCAAAGTGGTAGCTTTTCATCCATATGGACAACAAATGATGAATGCTTTCAAGCACTGCGTGCAGGACGATCCGCCACTGAATTTTGTGTCCGCAGTATATAGATGATCTCCGAGCTGGTGAAACTTCTTTTCAAACTTTCAATATCTTCCAAATAAATTGCAAAAACTGGTCACTCTTCTGATCCAGAAACCATCTTTACCAATTGAGAACAATCCATCGCAAAAGTTAAATTATACTATCAAAGATTTGTCATGCATTCCATTCCCCAAATGAGGGCCTCTATCTCCGTGTGTAGTGGTGACTGACTAATCCGTGTATTCCTTGCTCCCATTAAACCACAGTGTACTATACCAGCCCTGTCCTAAATATTGTTCCTGATTTTTCCATGATCTATCTATAAAACACCATCTTCCTGGGATTCTGGTTGTTACTGTTGCTGGTCAAAGATGATGGTCAAAGAGTTTAGAACCTCTGTTGTCTTCGTTTCTCTAAATAATGAAGATTTTATAATGCTAATTCCACTAATTTAGGAAATATATGAAATTTTGGTAAACTAAATATTAAAAAATTAGAATGATTCCTAGGTTAGAATACATTAATTTAAATGTAGAATGTGGTTTGAAATTTTTAAACTGAAGTGAATAGTATAAACTTCAGTATATATAGGGCATTTACCGAAAACTCATTATTTTTGAAGCGGTAAACCCACGAATTTTGGAAAAATTTCAAAAATATGAAATCCGGTTTTAGTGTATTGTTTTATCGAGCACTAACATAAGATGATGGTCAAAGAGTTTAGAACCTCTGTTGTCTACGTTTCTCTAGATAATAAAGATTTTATAATGGTAATTCCAATATTCTAGGCACTGTATGAAATTTTACCAAAGTAAATATTAAAAAATTAGAATGATTCCTATATACCATGAAAGATAGTCTAGAATACATTAATTCAAATATCGAATGTGGTTTGAAATTTTTAAACAAAAGTGAAGAGTATAAACTTCAGTATATAGAGCATTTACCGAAAACTCATTATTTTAGAAGGAGTAATAACCCACGGATTTTGGAAAAAATTGAAAAATATGAAAATCTGGTTTTATTGTATAGTTTCATCGATCACTAACATAAGATGATGGTCAAAGAGTTTAGAACTTTTATTGTCTCCGTTTCTCTAGATAATGAAGATTTTATATTGCTAATTCCACTAATCTAGGCAGTATATGAAATTTTAGAAGGGGTTAACCCACAGATATTGGAAAATTTTCAAAAATATGAAAATTTGGTTTTGCTGTATAGATTTATCGAGCACTAACATAAGATGATGGTCAAAGAGTTTAGAACTTCTGTTGTCTCCGTTTCTCTAGATAATGAAGATTTTATAATGGTAATTCCACTATTTTAGGCAGTGTAAGAAATTTTACCAAACTAAATATTAAAAAATTAGAATGATTCCTATATACCATGAAAGATAGTCTAGAATACATTAATTCAAATGCCAGATGTGTTTTAAAATTTTTAAACAAAAGTGAAGAGTATAAACTTCAGTATATAGAGCATTTACCGAAAACTTATTATTTTAGAAGGGGTTAACCCACGGATTTTGGAAAAATTTCAAAAATATGAAAATCTGGTTTAGTGTACAGTTTCATCAAGAACTAACATAAGATTATGGTCAAAGAGTTTAGAACCTTTATTGTCTATGTTTCTCAAGATAATGAATAATTCTAATTCCACTAATCTAGGTAGTATATGAAATTTAGTAAACTAAATATTAAAAAATTAGAATGAATACTATATACCATGAAATATAGTTTAGAATACATTAATTCAAATGTTGAATGTGTTTGAAAATTTTGAACTAAAGTGAAGAGTATAAACTTCAATATATAAAGGATATACCGAAAACTCATTATTTAAGAAATGGTTAACCCACATATTTTGGAAAATTTTTCAAAAATTATGAAAATCTAGTTTTAGTGTATAGTTTCATCGAGCACTAACATAAGATGATGGTCAAAGAGTTTTGTCTCCATTTCTCTAGATAATGAAGATTTTATAATGCTAATTCCATTAATCTAGGTAGTATATTAAATTTTAGTAAAGTAAATATTAAAAAATTAGAATGTATCCTATATACAATGAAATATAGTTTAGAATACATTAATTCAAATGTAGAATGTGATTTGAAAATTATAAAACTAAAGTGAAGATTATAAACTTCAGTATATAGAGAATTTATCGAAAACTCATTATTTTAGAAGGGGTTAACCCACGGATTTTGGAAAAATTTCAAAAATATGAAAATCTGGTTTTAGTGTATAGTTTCATCGAGCACTAACATAAGATGATTGTCAAAGAGTTTAGAACCTCTGTTGTCTCCATTTCTTTAGATAATGAAGATTTTATGATGGTAATTCCACTAATCTAGATAGTATATGAAATTTAGTAAACTAAATATTAAAAAATAGAATCAATCCTATATACAATGAAATATAGTTTAAAATACATTAATTCAAATGTCGAATGTGTTTTGAAAATTTTAAACCAAAGTGAAGAGTATAAACTTCAGTATATAGAGGATATACCGAAAACTCATTATTTTAGAAGGAGTTAACACACGAATTCTGGAAAAATTTCAAAAAATATGAAAATCTGGTTTTATGTATAGTTTTATCGAGCACTAACATAAAATGATGGTCAAAGAGTTTAGAACCTCTCTTGTTCCGTTTATCTAGATAATGAAAATTTTATAATGGTAATTCCACTATTCCTAGGCAGAGTATGAAATTTTACCAAACAAATATTAAAAAATTAGAATGATTTCTATATACCATGAAAGATAGTCTAGAATACATTAATTCAAATATCGAATATGGTTTAACATTTTTAAACAAAAGTGAAGAATATAAACTTCACTATATAGAGCATTTACCGAAAACTCATTATTTTAGAAAGGTCAACCCACGGATTTTGGAAAAATTTCAAAAATATGAAAATCTGTTTTAGTGTATAGCGTTATCGAGCACTAACATAAGATGATGGTCAAAGAGTTTAGACCCTCTGTTGTCGCCGTTTCTCTAGATAATGAAGATTTATAATGGTAATTCCACTATTCTATGCAGTGTATGAAATTTTACCAAATAAATATTAATAAATTAGAATGACTCCTATATACCATGAAAGATATTCTAGAATACATTAATTCAAAATCGAATGTGGTTTGAAATTTTTTAACAAAAGTGAAGAATATAAACTTTACTATATAGAGCATTTACCGAAAACTCATTATTTTAGAAAGGTCAACCCACGGATTTTGGAAAATTTTAAAAATATGAAAATCTGGTTTTAAGTGTATATTTTTGTCGAGCACTAACATAAGATGATGGTCAAAGAGTTTAGAACCTCTGTTGTCTCCGTTTCTCTAGATAAGAAAATTTTATTTAATGCTAATTCCACTACTAGGCAATATATAAATTTTAGTAAACTAAATATTAAAAAATTAGAATGATTCCTATATACCATGAAAGATAGTCTAGAATACATTAATTCAATGTCTAATGTGGTTTGAAAATTTAAACAAAGTGAAGAGCATAAACTTCAGTATATAGAGCATTTACCGAAAACTCATTATTTTAGAAAGGGTTAACCCACGGATTTTGGAAAATTTTCAAAAAAATTGAAAATCTGGTTTTATTCTATGTTTCATCGAGCACTAACATAAGATGATGGTCAAAGAGTTTAAAACCTCTGTTGTCGCCGTTTCTCTAGATAATGAAGATTTTATAATGATAATTCCAATAATCTAGGCAGTATATGAAATTTTAGTAAACTAAATAATAAAAATTAGAATGAACCCTATATAATATGAAAGATAGTTTAGAATACATTAATTAAAATATCGAATGTGGTTTGAATTTTTTAAACAAAAGTGCAGAGTATAAACTTCAGTATATAGAGCATTTACCGAAAAATCATTATTTTAGAAGTGGTTAACCCACGGATTTTGAAAAAATTCAAAAATATGAAAATCTGGTTTTAGTGTATAGTTTCATCAGCACTAACATAAGATGATGGCCAGAGAGTTTAGAACCTCTGTTGTCTCCGTTTCTCTAGATAATGAAGATTTTTATAATGGTAATTCCACTAATTCTAGGCAGTGTATGAAATTTTACCAAACTAAATATTAAAAAATTAGAATGATTCCTATATACCATGAAAGATAGTCTAGAATACATTAATCAAATGTCTAATGTGGTTTGAAATTTTTAAACAAAAGTGAAGAGTATAAACTTCAGTATATATGGCATTTACCGAAAACTCATTATTTAGAAGGGTAACAACCCACATATTTTGGAAAATTTTCAAATATGAAAATCTGGTTTTAGTGTATAGTTTCATCGAGCACTAA